>NC_081404.1:2909793-3094793 GCF_030684315.1 Stegostoma tigrinum
CTCTCTCCCTCCCCCCCCCTCTCTCTCCCTCCCCCCCTCTCTCTCCCTCCCCCCCCTCTCTCCCTCTCCCTCCCCCCCTCTCCCTCCCCCCCTCTCTCTCCCTCTCCCTCCCCCCTCTCTCTCCCTCTCCCTCCCCCCCTCTCTCTCCCTCTCCCTCCCCCCCTCTCTCTCCCTCTCCCTCCCCCCCTCTCTCTCTCTCTCCCTCCTCCCCCCCTCTCTCTCTCTCCCTCCCCCCCCTCTCTCTCTCTCCCTCCTCCCCCTCTCTCTCTCTCCTCCTCCCCCTCTCTCTCTCCCTCCTCCCCCTCTCTCTCTCTCCCTCCCTCCCCCCCTCTCTCTCCCTTCCCCCCCCTCTCCCCCTTCCCCCCTCTCTCTCCCCCTCTCTCTCCCCCCTCCCCCCCTCTCTCCCCCCCCACCCCCCCTCTCTCCCCCCCACCTCCCTCCCCCCCTCTCTCCCCCCCACCTCCCTCCCCCCCTCTCACCCCCCCAGCTCCCTCCCCCCCCCTCTCCCCCCCCCACCTCCCTCTTCTCTTCTCCCCCCCCCCACCTCCCTCTTCTCTTCTCCCTCTTCTCTCCCCCCCACCTCCCTCTTCTCTTCTCCCCCACCTCCCTCTTCTCTTCTCCCCCACCTCCCTCTTCTCTTCTCCCCCCCCACCTCCCTCTTCTCCCCCCCCCACCTCCCTCTTCTCTTCTCCCCCCCACCTCCCTCTTCTCTTCTCCCCCCCACCTCCCTCTTCTCTTCTCCCCCCCACCTCCCTCTTCTCTTCTCCCCCCCCACCTCCCTCTTCTCTTCTTCCTCTTCTCTTCTCCCCCCCCACCTCCCTCTTCTTTCGCCCCCTTCTCCCCTCAGCTCTCTGTTCCCCCCTCATGTCCCCCCTCACATCGGGGGCACCCCCCTCTCTCCACCCACCTCTCAGTTCCCCCTCTTCACCCCCCTTCACCCCCTCACGTCCCCCACCCACCTCGTCCTTCAGCTCCTCCCCCCCCCCTTCACCCCCCCTCACCCCCTTCACCCCCCCCACCCCTCAGTTCCCCCCACCATCCTTTTCCCATTTCAACCCAGCAAAAAAAAGAGATTATGACACAGTTTTGACAGGACCCAGGCGCATTGATTTCGCCTGAGAGGGGGTTGATTTTCCACAGAGAGCATGTATGACTTTGTCGGGAGGTGATGGCCTCATGGTACTATTGCTGGGCTGTTCATCCAGAGACCCAGATAACGCTCTGGGTTTGAATCCCGCTGTGGCAGATGGTGGAACTTGAATTCAATAAAAATATCTGAAATTAAGAGTCTAATTATGACCATGATCCCATTGTCGGGGGTAAACCCATCTGATTCACTAATGTCCTCTTAGGGAAGGAAGCTGCCATCCTTACCTGGTCTGGCCTACATGTGACTCCAGACCCACGGCAATGTGGTTGACTCTTAACTGCCCTCTGGGCAATTAGGGATGGGCAATAAATGCTGCCTGGTCAGTGACACCCTTATTGTGTGAATGAATAAAGGAAATGCTCTGAAGGCATGTCTATAGAATGCCTCATATGGCCTCCTACTCTGCTGTAGTGTTCAGTTTGCAGTAATGTGGCCAATTTAGATGGAGGGGTTATGTAATGCTGCCACTTATTCTGATTCTGCCATGTGGACTCGACAGGGTGAAGCCTGGCTTGATTTGAGGTGTGGATGGACCATGTGCAGGCAGACAGCATTTGTTTTGCATGGCATTGAGGTCAACACAGAAAAGGTGGGCTGAAGGGCCTGTTCCTGAGCTGTACTGTCTCTGATGGATAAGTTTTTAGTTTAGTTATTGTGGAGTGATTAGATAAGGAGGCAGGTTCCTTAAAAGACTTGTATTCCACAAAAAAAGCAATTAAGAAAAGCTATACAGACGATAATTAGGGCCATCTCACAACACCCAGTAAAATAAAGGTTCATCCTATCACTATTTGTAATAGAAACTCAAATGCACAGAAATTACACCTACTATCTCAACTCCTGAATTTTCCAGTTAGCAGTGAATCTCTTGAAGAGTACAACGGGAGTAGGTGCACTCTTAAGAGGGAAATCAGGAGGGCAAAAAGGAGATGTGAGATATAGAGGTTAAAGAGAATGCAAGGAACTGTGCAAATACATTAGGGGCAAAAAAGCAACCAGGGAGAGAATAGGCAGCCTATGGACCTTTTAGAGGGTCCTATGTGTGGAACTGCAGGAGATGGATGACTTAGTAAACTAGTATTTTGAGTCAATATTCACAGTGGAGAAGGATATGAAAGCTAAAGGACTTGGAGAAATAAATACTGATATCTTGAGAAGAGTCCATATTACAGAAGAAGAGGTGCTGCATGTTTTAAAAGCATAAAGGTGGATAAATTGCTGAGACCTGATCAGGTGCATCCTAGAACTTTGTGAGAATCTAGGGAAGTGTTTGCTGAGCCCCCAGCAGAGAGATTTTTATCATCGGTAGCCACGATTGGAGTGCCAGAAGACTGGACGCTGGCTAATGTGGTGCCTTTGTTTAAGAAAGGCTGCAAAGGGAAACAGGGAACTACAGCCCGGTGAGTCTGATATCAGTAGTGAGTAAGTCATTGGAGGGGATTCTGAGAGACAGGATTTACATGTATTTGGAAAGGCAAGGACTAATTAGGGAGGGGAGGAAAGGCTTTGTGCATTGGAAATCATATCTCACTCACTTGATTGAGTTTTTTGAGGATGTGACTAAGAAAGTAGATGAGGGCAGATCAGTTTGACATTGTTTATGATTTGATACATTGTTGTCATGTGCCAAAGTGCAGTGAAAATTTCTGTTTTGCGTGCGGTACAGGCAGAACATGACACACAGATCATTGGGCGATTGAACAGAGTGAGGAATACCAAGTTACAGCTGCAACAAAGGTTAACATTAGATTTGAAATTTGAGAGGCCCTTTCAGAAGTCTAATAACAGTGGGGAAAAAAGCTGTTCTTGAACCTATTGGTACACATGCTTAAACTTTTGTATCTTCTGCCTGATGGAAGAGGTTGGAAGAGATTATAACCAGGTGGGAGGGGTCTTTAATGTTGGCTGTCTTTCCACGGCAGTGAGAATTGTAGATGGATTCAACAGATGTAACAAAAACAGAAGTTGCTGGAAAAACTCAGCAGGTCTGGCAGTATCTGTGCAGAAAAAAAATCCAAGGGAACATTTCAGGTCCAGTACCCTTCCTCTGAATTGTGTGGAATTTGCACATTCTCCCTGTATCTGTGTGGGTTTCCTCCCACAGCGCAAAGATGTGCGGGTTAGGGTGGATTGGCCATGGGAAATTGCCCATAGTGTACAGCACTGTGCAGATTAGGTGGGTCGGACATGAGCAAATGCAGGGATTGGGGAATGAGCCAGGTTGGGATGCTCTTTGGTGTGGACTGTTGGACTGAATGGCCTGTTTCCACACTGTAGGCATTCTATGAGTCCTTATGGACGTGCTGAATTTCCTTAGCCTCCTGAAGAAAGTAGAGACATTGTTGCCCCTTCTTGACCATCGCATCAATGTGGGTGGACCAGGGCTGTTTGTTGGTGATTGTCACTCCCAGGGACTTGACGCTCTCAACCGTCTCCACCTCAGCACCATTGATGTAGATAGGGGTGTGTCCTCCACTCCGCTTCCTTAAGTCAATGATCAACTCTTTAGTTTTGCTGATGTTGTGGGAGAGATTGTTATCTTTACACTACGTCACCAAGCACTCTGTCTCTTTCCTGTATTCTGTCTCGTCACTGTTTGAGATCTGGCTGCTAGAGTTCGAATGAAATTTGGCCACGCAGCTGGCACGGACTTTAGTAAAGCATTTGACATGACCCTGCTTGGTGGACTGCTTCGTAAAATTAGATCACATGGGATTCAGAGTGAGCTTGCCAGTTGGGAACAAAACTGTCTTGGTGGAAGGAGACGGAGGTGGAGGGCTGTGTCACAGGTTAACAGGGATGTTAAGGCATTTGGAACACTTACCCTCATTGGTTAGAGCATTGAGTATAGGGGTTTGGATATCATGTGGTTGTACAGGACATTGGCAAGACCACATTTGAAGTACTGTATACGCTTCTGGCTGCAGTGCTATAGGAAGGATGTTATGAAATTCACCAAAGATCCTCAGGCAACACCTTCCAAACCCACGACCACTTCCATCTAGAAGGACAAGGGCAGCAGATACATGGGAACACCACCCCCTGCAAGTTCCCCTCCAAGCTACTCACCATCCTGACTTGGAAATATATCGCCGTTCCTTCACTGTCGCTGGGTCACAATCCTGGAATTCCCTCCCTAATGACACTGTGGGTCAACCCGCAACAGGAGGAATACAGCGATTCCAAAAAAGCAACTCACCCTCACCTTCTCAAGGAGGCAACTAGGGACGGGCAAGAAATGCTGGCCAGCCAGTGACGCCCACATCCCATAAAATGAATAGAGAAAAAAGAAATGGAGAAGGTACAGAAAAGATTTACCAGGAGGTTACCAGAATTGGACAGTTTAAGTTTTATAAGGAGAGTCTGAATAAACTGGAATAACAAGGTGTAGATCTGGACAGACACAGCAGGCCGAGCAGGAAAGCTGATGTTTCAGGTCCGGACCATTCTTCATTTTCCGAAGAAGGGTCCGGACCTGAAACGTCAGCTTTCCTGCTCCTTTGATGCTGCTTGGCCTGCTGTGTTCATCCAGCTCTACACCTTGTTATCTCAGACTCTGCAGTTCCGACTATCTCTGGATAAACTGTGGACTATTTTCACTGGAGTGTAAGAGGCTGGGGGGGGTGACATTATAAAGGCTTATAAAATCATGAGAGCCACGGATGAGGCGAACAGCAAAGGTCTTTTCCCTAGGGTAGGGGCGTTCAAAACTAGAGGGCATAATTTTAAGGTGAGAGGGGAGAAAAATTTAAAAGGAACCTGAGGAGCAACTTTTTCACACACAGGTTCGTGTGGAGACTGAACTGCCAGAGGAAGTGGTGGATGTGGGTACAATCACGATATTTTAACAGACATTTGGACAGGTACATGAATAGGAAAGGTTTAGAAAGATATGGGCCAGGAGCAGGCAAATGGGACTGGTTTAGTTTGGGGAAATATGGTCAAGTTGGGTCTGTCGCTGTAACTGACCCCTTAGAGTTTCCTTTGATGAATGAGATCTGCCAACTTGAACTAAATTAATTCCATTTGCCTGCCCCTGGCCCATATCATTCTTCACGTGAGCAGCCTAATCTTTCTCTGTCCTAATAATCTACAAACTCTTTAAAATAAAATACTGTCTTTCCGAAATCCAGATTCTAAAAAAAATGATGCTATATGCACACAAGTCCCTCCTGGTTTTCAGGTAAATTCCACATTATCCCAGTCTTTATCATAAGGGAAAGAGAGACACATGACTTGGTGGTGACCTTAATCTGAAGGAAGCCGGGAATTTCTTGGAACTGTGGGAATTGAACCCATGTTGGCACCATTCTGCATGATAAAGCAGCTGTCAAGCCAACAGCCCCCTACTGCATAACAAGGTGTAGAGCTGACGCTCTAAATGGCCATTTCTGATGAAGGGCCTTTTTTGATTTAGATTAGATTAGATTAGATTCCCTACAGTGTGGAAACAGGCCTTTCGGCCCAACAAGTCCACACCACCCCTTGGAGCATCCCACCCAGACCCATCCCCCATAACCCACACACCCCGAACACTGCGGGCAATTTAGCATGGCCGATCCATCTAGCTTGCACATCTTTGGACTGTGGGGGGAAACCGGAGCACCCGGAGGAAACCCACGCAGACACGGGGAGAATGATGCTGCTTGGCCTGCTGTGTTCATCCAGCTCTACACCTTGTTATCTCAGATTCTCCAGCATCTGCAGTTCCTACTGTCTCTGATACAATTTTAACCCCTTACTGCATGCTAGTCAAAATGGCTGCCAGCTAACCACTAGTCTGCTTTGTGCCTGACTGAAGAATGCCTCTTAACTGAGGACTGTTGCAGCAAATGGGTATAAACTGGGCAGAAAAGCTTCTTTTCAGCCAAAATAAAAATGTGCTGACTTTTAATTCCTGCCTATTTCATGGTGGCGAAGTCTATATGTGCACTCCTGTCTCCCATTTATCCTAACACTCTGGTCTTTTTCAGTTTCCACCTAAAAAGACTCATGTACCTGTGTTTGCGAAACTTGCCATGACCTCTGCTACAACAAACTCCAGAATTTCCTGTTACTGTGCGTAGTGCAGTTGTTTACCTGAAAGAAGTACAAAGAACTATTTGAATTAACTGAGACTTAATTGAAGCTTGTATGGTTATTGACTCGAAGTGCAGTTCCTGCAATAATGAAACTTTCCCATTCCTGGTAATCTCCCTCATCCCCATCACACCCCACTTTGTTAATTTTGGTCTTCCTGATTTGAATTACTCTGTTGTTGACTTCAACTCCTGGGCTAAAACTCTGAATTTCCCATCCTCCGCCTCTTTTTTTTAAATTTTAAGACACTCCTTAAAACATAACTGCCCCTTTAATGGCTCTTTTTTTACCTCATGTTGAGCTCTGCTGGATACAGCTCCTGTGAGCACCCCAAGGTGCCAAAGCTGTTATTGAAATGTAAGTGTTGTTGTTAACCTAACTTTTCTAATATTGAAACTTAGAACAAGGACTTCAATCTTTCCAATAACACTTTTTTCAAAAGTATACTTTATTTATGAACATATCTTCATGTTACATACATAGTTACTGAAGAAGTTCAGTTGCGCACAGTAGCGTATGGAGAAACAAGCACTAGAGTTTGACTCTGTCCTGCAAACAAACCCAAGGCATTTGTTACTTGTGCAAGACTATATTTGCAAAAACTTCAGATACAGGGGTGTCCAATAAAGACCTCAGACAGTGGTCTTTCCCCACTGCGCCTTGGAAATGGCTGTCCCAAGTTTTATTGTGTATCTCAGCACATAGTCCTGAACCTTAGAATGTGCCAGTCTGCAGCGCTCAGTCAGGGTCAACTCTTTCACCTGGAACAACAGCAAGTTTCAGTCTGGCCAAAGAACATCTTTCACTGAGCTGATGGTCCTCCAGGCACAGTTGATGTCTGCCCTGTGGAGCAGACTGTAGGACACAGAGTCCCGCATCACGGCGCTGCTCTGAATGAGCCTTGGTAAGAGCTGCTGCATTTCTCTGCACACTTCATTTCCAACGGCTTGTTCCAGAAGGAAATGTGTGACCGTCTGTCCCCACCCACCCCACCTGCAGTCACTGTTAGGGCGGTGTGTGATGGTGCAGACTCACCCAGCATATATGAAGGATCTCACAGATAATGTCCTTCTCAACTCCAGCCAAGCGTGTTGGAAAGTTCTGGTGATGAAGCATTCTACCAAATAACTTTGACAGTCTGCTCAGGAATCCATGCGATAGGATCCACCTCCTCCTTTTCCCGCAATGTCACACGGGCGCTACCTGCTGACCGCTTCCTAATCGGCTTATGGTCAAAGGTGCTTTGCTTTGCAAGTTTTTCTATGAAGGGCAGGTGATACAGAATGGTCCAACTAGTTGGAGCATTCTGCAGCAACAACATCAGCCCCATACTGATTGCAGGAAATTTGAGTCCTTGATCCAGATTAGGACACGCGAAGCTAAATGTTTTGAGACACAGACAAGGAATACACTTTAGTCAGAGTTTAATTCCAGCCAGCCACACACCATAAACCCCCAAAACTGACTCCTCTTTATATAAATTTGAATACATTTCTTGGTAAAACAAATAGCCAGATGAATTAGACCAAATTAAACAGAAGCAAAGCAAATTTTAAACAGCCTCTTGGTCACTATAACTAAAAGGTATATCTTTGAATATTTTTTCGTGACAGTTGTTAGTCAGGAATTCACAGAAATTTCTGTCTGAAATTGAATCTTGATCCTTCGACAAGCAAAGCTATGGTACAGAAATAGAATAGGAGTGTGCCTACAACTTTTTTCAGAGAGAAATCACGACCTAGTTTGGTGGGGGATTGAAAAATGATATTGGAGTTGGACAGAGAAACAGGGAGAGAAATTGGCTGGAATAGCAGCCTTTACCCTCTCTCTCTGGCTTTTCTTTGTCTGAAACACTTCTCAGCAATGTTTATGATTTGGAAACTGACTGGAAGGTTGCACCACCACAAGTCGGTACCTCCAACAGAAGTATTCAGCATCTACACCGTTGTCTCCAGCAAAATGAGTTCAGCCAGCCAAAACTGATCCAGGAAGAAAATATCCTAATTCCAATGGCTGGTGTGGAAAGCAATGTTGGCTATGATAGTTTTTTAAAAATAAAATTAGCAGTTACTTTGTGTGTGTGTGTATACAGTTCAAACCTTTTGTTAATAATCTTTACATCTTTTCAGGAGTGAATTGGGGTAGCACGGTGGCACAATGGTTAGCACTGCAGCCTCACAGCGCCAGGGACCCAGGTTCAATTCTCAGCCTTCAGCTGACTGTCTGTGTGGAGTTTGCACATTCTCGCCGTGTCTCTGTGGATTTCCTCCCACAGTCCAAAGATTTGCAGGTTAGGGTGGATTTTCCGTGTTAATTTGCCCCCGTAGCGTTCAGGGATGTGCAGGTTCGGGTGGATTGGCCGTGGGAAATTGGCCATGATGTCCAGGGTTGGGATTCGGTGGTGGGGGGGGTGTGGGTTGCTCTGTGGAGGGTTGGTGTGTTCTCAATGGGCCAAATGATGTCCAATAGTATGATCCCAGCTGTGAGGTTAATAGTGGACAGATCAGATCTCAGAGCAAAATCTAGCTTGATGAGTCATAATGTTTAATTTTTCAGTTGCTCACTCTGGTGTATAGTCACTGATGTTCTTTAGCAAAAGAACGCGAGTTTATTACACAAGGAGAACATGTAAGGCTTCAACATAAGCACAAAAAATATTCTTCATAGAATCCGAGTGGTATTATTCCCATCTCACATCCTTAGTTTGTTCCTTTAACTGACTCTTTCCAGTTTTGATGGGCTAAACCTCAACTTCAGACCCTATTGATCTGTTAATGACTTCATTAACTACTGATTGTGTCTCACTTCTTTCTAAAGCACTGGGGACTGAGAGACGTGGGTTTAAGTCCCACTTGTTCCATCAGTGTGTAATAACATCTCTCAACAGGTTGATTAGAAAAATAGGCTAAATAAAAACAATAATCTAAGGCACTGGCCTTCAGTTGGAGCCACAGGTAGACAGGGTAGTGAATAAGGCTTTCAGCATGCTTGCTTTCATTGGTCAGATCATGAGTTTTTTTTCCTCTATTAATTCATGGGATGAGGGTGTCACTGACCGGGCAGCATTTATGGCCCATCCCTAATTGTCCAGAGAGCAATCAAGAGTCAACCACATTGCTGTGGGTCTGGAGTCACGTGTAGGTCCAGACCAGGTGAGGATGACAGTTTCCTTCTCTAAAGGACATTAGTGAACCAGATGGGTTTTTCCTGACAATTGACAACGGATTGATGGTCATCATTAGACTTTTAATTCCAGATATTTATTGAATTCAAATTCCACCATTTGCTGTGGTGGGGTTTGAGCCCAGGTCCCCAGAAATTTGTCTGCAGCTCTGGATTAAGAATCCAGTGATAATGCCATTGCCTCCCCTAAGGAGTTGGGATGTCTTGTAACAGCTGTACAAGATGTTGGTAAGGCCATATTTGGAGCACTGCATGCAGTTCTGGTCACTCTACTTTACAAAGGGTATTATTAAACTAGAAAGAGTGCAGAAAAGATTTACTAGCATGTTACCAGGACTGGAAGGTTTGAGCTATAAGGAGAGGCTGGATAGGCTGGGACTTTTCCCCCTGGAGTGTGGATGACTGAGGGGTGACCTTGTAGAGGTCTATAAAATCATGAGAGGCATAGATAAGGTAGATAGTTAACAGCGTTTCCCCATGGTAGGGGTGTCTCAAACTAGAAGCCTAGGTTTAAAGTGAAAGGGGAGAGATAGAAAAGAATCCAAAGGGACATTTTTTTCACACAGAGGGTGGTGAGTGTCTGGAATGGACTTCCAGAGGTTGTGGTGGAGGTGAGTACAATTTTGTCATTTAAGAAACGTTTGGGCAGGAACATGGATAGGACAGGGACAGAGGGATATGGTCCAAAATGACATTCTTTTCCAAGGGAGGAGAGCACTGTTACTATCACGGCCAGATACGAGGCAATGCCAAGTCTAAAGTTGCACTGTCCACTTGCGATGGACTACAGTGAGTATGACCGGGAGCTCTCTACGCGAAGATTGCCTGGGGGTTTAACAGCGAAAGTCGTGGGTCACCGGGTGAACTCGGGCTGGGGCCTGGCACCGCTCCGCACAACAGTTCAGTCCAGACAGACAGAGTGAAGGAGAAACCAAGCTATTGGTGGAGGACGGAAAGCTGGCCTGATTTGGCACATAGATTGCATCCCACCTCTGGCAAGCCGGAAGGATGGAGGCTATAGGGAAGTTAAGGATGGCTTTGAAGTCTTTTCCCATCCTTGCTTCCCAGAGTTGGGCCATGGATGCCCATTGCATTGTGGTTTTTATTTCTGCGCTTTTTGCCCAGCCCTAATTTCCCAGAGGGAAGTTAAGATTCAACCAGTTTGCTTGGGATCTGGAGTCAAACGTAGGCCAGACCAGGTAAGAACGGCAGATTCCCTTACCTCAGTGCCCCCCTCCGACAATTGGCAATGGTTTCGTGGTCATCATTAAACTCTTAATTAATTGAGGATTAGGCTATTGTACAAAATGCGGAGGAATGGGATTGTGGGAGATATAGCAGTTTGGATTGGAAATTGGCTTGCTGAAAGAAGACAGAGGGTGGTAGTTGATGGGAAATATTCATCCTGGAGACCAGTTTCTAGTAGTGTACCGCAAGGGTCGGTGTTGGGTCCACTGCTGTTTGTCATTTTTATAAATGACCTGGATGAGGGCGTAGAAGGATGGGTTAGTAAATTTGCAGACAACACTAAGGTCGGTGGAGTTGTGGATAGTGACAAAGGATGCTGTAGGTTCCAGAGAGACGTAGATAAGCTGCAGAGCTGGGCTGAGAGGTGGCAAATGGAGTTTAATGCAGACAAGTGTGAGGTGATGCACTTTGGTAGGAGTAACCGGAAGGCAAAGTACAGGGCTAATGGTAAGATTCTTAGCAGTGTAGATGAGCAGAGAGATCTCGGTGACCATGTACACAGATCCTTGAAAGTTGCCACCCAGGTTGACAGGGCTGTTAAGAAGGCATACAGTGTTTTAGCTTTTATTAATAGAGGGATCGAGTTCCGGAACCAAGAGGTTATGGGTGAAGCTGTACAAAACTCTGGTGCGGCTGCAGTTGGAGTATTGTGTACAGTTCTGGTCACCGCATTATAAGAAGGATGTGAAAGCTTTGGAAAGGTTGCAGAGGAGATTTACTAGGATGTTGCCTGGTATGGAGGGAAGGTCTTACGAGGAAAGGCTGAGGGACTTGAGGCTGTTTTCATTAGAGAGAAGAAGGTTGAGAGGTGACAATTGAAACATCTAAAATAATCAGAGGGTTAGATAGGGTGGATAGGGAGAGCCTTTTTCCTAGGATGGTGACCGCGAGCACGAGGGGGTGTAGCTTTAAATTGGGGGTGAAAGATATAGGACAGTTGTCAGAGGTAGTTTCTTTACTCAGAGACTAGTAAGGGAATGGAATGTTTTGCCTGCAACGGTAGTAGATTCGCCAACTTTAGGTACATTTAAGTTGTCATTGGATAAGCATAAGGACGTACATGGAATAGTGTAGGTTAGATGGGCTTGAGATCGGTATGACAGGTCGGCACAATGTCGAGGGCCGAAGGGCCTGTACTGTGCTGTAATGTTCTATGTTCTATGTTCTATTAATTGTGAAACCTGGGTGGCATGGAGAAATTGGGCCGAAGGGCCTGTTTCCATGCTGTAAATCTATGACTCTGTGACTCTATGTTCTAGTCTGTATAGGATCCTCTTGTAGCACAATGGTAGTGTCCCCATCCCCATCTGGGTTTAAGTCCCACGTGTGCAATGACATCTCTCGACAAGTTGATTAGCAAAATACGTTCAATTTTTAAAAAATGAAGCTTACTATCTTACCAATCCCACCAAACTAGCATCAGTAATTCTGACCACGGAAACCAGAGTGGGTACCTGGCAAATTCACCCTCACCACCTGCTCCAAGTGTTCTCCAGGTTGGACCAACATGTCAGCACAGACGCAACTCTCATTGTAACGCTGCAGCAAGGGGACTGTGTACTCAGGGGCGCCTTCCCTCTACCACCCCCCCCCCCCACCCCCCCAAGCTCAGGGACTACACCAGGCTGTATCTCCGACTGTCGGAGTTGCAGCAGGCCCCTGTCTGCTCAAGCAGGAGAGGGGACAACCTTCATTCAGGGACTTCCCAGCTCAGTAAGGCAAGAGCTGCCTCTGATACCAGTCCAGGCCCTGCCTGGGGCAGTCAGGGTCAGGACCCTGCCCTCCCAAGGGCTGAGGAGCTGAACGTTGGGCAGGCCAGCATGCAGCTTGTCTCTCTATGCCCCACTGTGGGCTGCTTTCCTCCTGGAGTGAGATGGAGGGAGCAGGGGCAGGTATTAAAGGAGATGGAAGTGGGTAGCATAACTGTTACTGTTGGAGTAAGTTGGGGAAGTGGCGTGAGTCAGTGGGTAGCACAGAGGGCATGGAGGGTTAGTGGTGCCAGGGGTTAGGGTGAGTGAGAGAAGGTGTTGTAGGTGATAGTGAGAGTGTCAGAGCATGAAGCATGGTGGGTAGTGGGTACAGGAGCAGAGAAAGAGTGAGTGTGAGGTATCAGGGAGAGGATGGTGGCACTTACTTTGGTGAAGTGGAGAAGGTTGTTGACTTCCTTCCTGCGGAGCTGGGCTTTCCTCCAGGCAGCTGAGACTGCACTGACCTGGGTGCCCCCCTCTGGCTGGACCGGGCTGGCATGGTCTGGTATTGTGGCCTCTACAGCTGGTCCTGGGGGTAGAGGAAGCCTTTCCTCTGCACGTCCCCATCCAGCAGGTCCCTGCCCTCATAGCTAGGGGACAAGAGGCACCAATTTCACCCTGTCTGCCCCGTCCAGGGGCTAATCTCAGGAACTGTGCAGGGCAGGTTCGCACTGACAGAGCTTGTCCGGGTTTGCAGTGGGTGGTTAATGATGGCCAGGAGGCTGGTAAATTCTGGGATATCTGGTGAGGGGGCACATCGTTCTAAGAACAGCGCATGGTAAGATGGGGCAGGAATCGGATATGAGGGACACTTTTTAGGGGGTAGGAATGGCAATTAATGAGGCAGCTTTGGGTAAGATAACAGTGAGAAATCCCACTAGGCTTCAGGGCGAGAAACTGTCCAAAAAAATCTCAACTAAACTGACAGTCAAAAGAACAGTAAGATTCAGCCAAAAAATACAGAGAGAGGGAACAAGATAGAGAGTGACAGCAAGAGAGAGGGAGAATGTATGGTCTCTACGTTTGCATTTAGTCACCGTTTTGCATTAAATTTGTTTGTGGAATGACTGAGGAAGTTCTGAATGTTTGTTGTGCAACTTCTCCATTGTATTAATCTGTGAACAGAACAAATGGTTTGTATTTCTGGAGGACTTCACAAAGGGTGCTAGGGTTTATAAATTGCAAGCTGAGCTCAACATACACTTGCTCATTCGCGGAGCGAGGGATTGAATTGTCTCTGACTGCCTTTTGTTCATTGGGAACGATAGAAAGCCAGAACCTGGATGTGTGTTTGTTCAGCTGCTGTGTTATTTCAGTTATGGTTTGTAACTCGAGCAACTTAACACAACTTTCATATAGTCCCATTGAATCCAGTATTTCTCAAAGTCAAATCCACAAGTGTACACTGGCACAACCCCTCCATTGGCGCGAGACAATTGGCTTTTTTGTCATTAAAAAGCCTTTCATGCGATGTGGGCATCACTGGCAAGGCTGACATTTATTGCCCTTGAAATGAATGGATTGCCCACTTCAGAGGGTGGTTAAGAGTCAACCCCATGCCTGTGGGCCTGGAGTCACATGTAGGCCAAGGATGGCAGTTTCTTTCCCTAAAGGATGTTAGTGAACCAGATGAGCAATCTGTGTTCTAGGAGGTCCCCAATTTATGAACATCTGACTTAACACTGCTTGTACTTGGCAACTTGATCCCATACAGAGTTTTAATTCTGAAGAGCCAATGTACAAACATTCCCTGTACTTAGAGACAGCTCCTTTGTAATGCCCGACATTGTGTCCAGACTTGCGTAAAAAATCGACCTGCCAATGGGCTCCATTTGCCAGACAACATCCTGGTAAATCTCCTCAGGAACCCATCAGCAACCTGGGGCTGCCTGTACTTGTAGACAATGGGCTGGTCATGATGAGATCACTAGCTTGATATTCTGAATTTATGAAATGAATTTAAATTCCACCAGCTGCTGATGTAGCATATTAAAGTGTGCCCTTGGAGTGTGATGCTGCCTTCAGTTCCAGTGAGATTGCCAGTGTGCTCTCGTCTCTTGCCTCCTCTATAGCTAACGTGGCCTAGGATTTCAGCAGTGAATCAAATTTCACGCCAGCATGCCTAATTCTGCTGCTCCCTGGTTCATCCTGTTCCACTCAGTTACAGGACACTCCACCTCTATAAACCCCTCTCCCATCATGCCAAGCATAAGCAATGCCAACCAGCACCCACTATGAAACACTTTATTCCACCTCCCTCACTACAGCTGTGCATTATCACAGTATCACCAAACATGGACTGTCTCTCACACTATCCTACTGTGTGCAAGCGGCATTTTAAAAAAGAAGTAAGGGATACTAATTGATTTTATAACAACTGCAGAGGGGGATTTACCAGGATGTTGCCTGGCATGGAGCGGAGGGGATTTACCAGGATGTTGCTGTGTGTTTCTTCTAGACATGTGCATTTGACAACAATCTATGTATCGGACCCGGAGTTTGGGTTGTATAGTGGGGAGCACTGCCCATCCTAACCTGAGCATTCCTGCTTCTGCCATCAGTCCTGATAGGGGGATCCCATTGGTGTTCCATTGATTTGTTTGAATATGTGGGTGGTGAAGGGGACGTTGGTTGTGAGGCACCGATCCAGCAGGTTCAGGGGGCTGTCCTTGTTGATGCTTTTGGTGTCATGGGCTGCCTGCCTTCCTGATCCATCCTGCAGTGTGGCAATTGACTCTTTGGTCCATGTTTATGGATGTAAATAGTGATGTTACATTGAAAGATATCATTATCTCCTCCTCCTCTCTTGTCCTTCATAACACATAAACAACATCCTCACTGGGATAAAATTCACAAAAGAAGAAGAGAACACTAACCAACTACCCTTCCTGGATATAATGGTAGACCATAAGAACAACAGGGAACTCCAGACCCGCGCCTACAGAAAGAACACACACATGGACCAGAGACTTAATTACTACAGCAACCACACCAACATCCATAAACAGAGCTGCATCAGGACACGACTTAAATGAGCCACAACACATTGCAGCAACTCGGAACTACACAAAGCAGAACAGGAACACATACAGAATCTTCAAAAGGAATGGATACCTGAGAAACACAGTTCACTGTTACCTCGGTGACAGACCACAACAGGAAAACACAACACAACATGACCAGACACACTAGTCACCCAACTGTACATCAGGAACATTTCAGAGATAACCACAAGACTACTCAGACCCCTTGGTATCAAAGTTGCCCACAAAAGGCATGGTGGCACGGTGGCTCAGTGGTTAGCGCTGCAGCCTCATAGCGCCAGGGACCTGGGTTCAATTCCAGCCTCGGGTGACTGTCTGTGTGGAGTTTGCACATTCTCCCTGTGTCTGTGGGTTTCCTCCGGATGCTCCGGTTTCCTCCCACAGTCCAAAGATGTGCAGGTTAGGGTGGGTTGGCCGTGGGAAATTGCCCACAGTCCCCAGGGATGTGTAGGTTAGGTGCGTTAGACACGGGGGATGGGTCTGGGTGGGATGTTTTTTGGACAGGCGATGTGGACTTGTTGGGCCAAATGGCCTGTCTTCAGACTGTAGGGATTTTATGACACTGTGATTTCTATGAGAACACCAACACTTCACTGGAGATGCACTGACAGTGTTACCCAGCACGGTGAGAAAACGTCTGCAACAAACGCACCGGCTTGGAGAGCAAGTCTACAACCTCATCCACACCCCGAGGTACAAATCTTCTCAAAAACATTAAAGCTTAAGGGTATATTTGGCAGAGATATACAGAATTGTGCAGATTTTGCAAAAGTATTTGAAAATTTCTGTAGTGGAAGTGTTGGCTGACAAAGGGCCCAGATTAGCGTGATTGATGCAGAACCAGAGCAGATGTGATGGGAAAACAAATTGTGTCATGAATTGTTCTAATAAGAAAATGCTGTTTCTGAAAAGACAGTGGAAACAGATTCATTAATAACTCTTAAAAGGGAACTGAAGAATCACTTGAGAAAATAATGTAGGTATTATAGGGAAGGGGCAGGGAATGGGATTAAGTGAGCAATTAAAATAGTGAGTGTGCTAACATAGTGGACAAATAACTTGCTGCTGTAATGTATCATTCTGTACTTACAAGGGGGTTGGAGTTTAAGAGTAGGGAAGTCTCACTGCGACTGTTCAAGGTGCTGGGGAGACCACATCTGGAGCACTGTGAGCATTTGCTCCCCTTATTTAAGGGAAGATATCATTTCATTGGAGGCCGTTCAGAGAAGGTTCACGAGGATGAACCCTGGCTTGGGAGGGATTGTCTCATGATCAAAGGCTAAACAGGTTGGAACTGTCCTCACTGGAGTTTAGAAGAAGGAGAGGTGATCTCATTGAAACATATTGGATTCTTAAGGGGCTTGACAGGGTAAAAGCTGAGAGGATGTTTCCACTCATGGGAGAGTCTAGGATCAGAGGGGATTGTCTCAGAATAACAAGGCACTAATTTCAGACTGAGAGAAGGAGGGGAATTTCTTCTTGAGGATTGAGAGCCTTTGGAACTCCTTGTCACAGAGAGCTGTGGGGGCAGACTCCTTGTGTACATTTAAGGCCGAACTAGATTCTTGATCAGTTGGGGAATGAAAGGGAAAGGGGAGGAAAATGGATGTGAGGAATGTCAGATCAGCCATGACTCTATCGTATGGGGGAGCAGACTCAAGGGGCTGAATGGCCTGCTCCTGTTGCTATGTCTGATGGTGGTTGAGCAAACTTCGATGGGATTACAGATGAAAATGCCTGTCCCTTCTCGCACTGGAGCCATCTGGAATGGCAAAGCCGATGTCTATCTCCAATAGCATCTGAACATAAAGCTCACCTCAAGTTGAGAGCTTTCAAGCGACGAAACTTGTTTGATGTTCTACCCCTGAGAATGAGTAGATTACTTTGCGACATTCTCGATGTCTTCTCACTGGGGCGACAGGTTTGTGAGCAGTTTTTTTTGCATTCAGAAGCATTCTCTCTTCATCAGTTTGTAAGGACAGATTTAAAACCAGCGCGTCTGCCATGATTTCAAGGTGGACCTTGGAGAATATGAGTTCCCTGATTGGACTAGATTAACAGTCCCAATCAGGGAGCCCAGGCTGACAGATAGAAAGAGGAGGGTCAGAGGTTCCGTTCACCCCGAGAGCTGGCTCTGAGGGAGCTGGATCAGGGTCAGGGGCTCTCCAAATGTAAGTAAAGGGCAGCTTAGTGACAGGATACCAGCCTTTTGTGGAGTTATTTCAGCCAGCACTTGTACAAACCGGGAATAAGAGTCAGCTGTTCCGCTATTCAACGGCTGATCTGATTTTAACCTCATCCCTACGTTCCTGTGTATCTCCGATATTCTCTCAGCCCCTCAGTCATCAAGAATATCTCACCTTCTACAAACATATTGAAAGATTCTGCATCCAATGCCTTTTGAGGAAGGGAATTCCAAAGACTCTCCACCTTCGGAGAGAAAAATGTTTCCCCAACTTGGTTTTAAATAGGCGCCCCCTTATTTTTAAACTCTGACTCCTCTTTCTAGATTCTCCACAAGAGGATACATGCTTTTCCACATCCACCAAGTCACGTCCCCTCAGGGTCCAAGACAGTTCGACTCAGTCACCTCTGAATATTCCAAACTCCAGGGAATGCAGGCCTAGTCTGTCCAGGCTTTCCTCACGGGGCTATCCACTCATTCCAGGGATTAGTCTGGTGAACTTGCCCAAAACTGCTTCCAATGCATTAATATTCTCCTGTACACAGTGCTCCAGATGTGGGTCTCACCCTTGTATAACCTCCTCACCCTTGTATCCAATTCCCCTCAAATAAAACCATCACTTTCTATGAGCTTTCCCGATTACTTGCTGTACCTGCAGACTAACCTTCTGTGACCGATGCACTGGAACACCCTGATCTCTCTCTGCGTCTCCGAGCTCTGTAAACTTTCACCGTTTGGATCGATTCTAGCTTTCTATACTTCCTGTCAAAATGGACAATTTCACACTTTCCCACATTGTACTCCTTTTGCTACATTCTTGTTCACTCACTGAATGTACTGAATTTTCCCACCCCTAATTGTTGAGTTCCTGACGTAATGTCCCTCAAAGCATCCACTCCATTACAGCTGGAATAAGATGAAGTTAACTGACCACATACAGATATCACAATGGGCTAATAATTCCACTTTTCTTTGTGGAAAAGTTACACCGAGCAGAACTTGATACAATAGATGTTGAATACCCTCCCTTCTATACTACCTTTATAAATGAAATGTTCCCTTATGATTAATTGAGATTTTGTCTTAATTTCAATATTAGTGCTAAATTTTAATATTTTTAACCATGTGGCAGTTCTGCCATTAGCATTGTCTTTTTTCTCAGAATTGTTTTAGCTGAATTTTAATGGCCCATTAATGACCATTTATTTGTCTTCCCCCTTCTTCCTTTCCATCCTCTTATCAGATGTCAGTTATTATTGTGTAATCTTGAATCCTCATTGCCACACAGAAGCTTCATGCCAAGTGTAAAACGAGTAAGATGATTGTCTAAATTTGGTAATCTTAGTTCAAACATTGACAACTTAAAAGCATGTTGAGACCTATGCTGCTACTGCTGAAGGTGGGATTGCGGCAGGTAATTAAAAAGGCAAGTGGAATTTTGTCTGCCGTTGCTCGAGGGATGGAGTTTAAGGACAAGGAGGCTATGCTTCAGCTGTATAGGGTCCTGAGATATACCAGCACTGGAGGGGGTGCAGAGGAGATTCACTCGGTTCATTCCGGAGTTGAGAGGGTTGGATTATGAGGAGAGACTGAGCAGACTGGGATTAAACTCATTGGAATTCAGAAGAATGAGGGGACATCTTATAGAAACATATAAGATTATGAAGGGAATAGATAAGGTGGAGGCAGGGAGGTTGTTTTCACTAGCAGGTGAAACAAGGACTAGAGGGCATTCCCTCAAAATAAAGGGAAGCAGATGTAGGACTGAGGTCAGGAGGAACTCCTTCGCCCAAAGGGTTGTGAATCTGTGGAATCCCTTACCCACTGAAGCGGTTGAAGCTACCTCGCTGAATGTGTTTAAGGCAAGGCAAGATAAATTTTTGAATAGTAAAGGAATTAAGGGTAGTTGGAGCTGAGTCTCAAAAAAGATCAGCAGTGATCTTATTAAATGGCGGGGCAGGCTCGAGGGGCCGGATGGCCTACTCCTGCTCCTGGTTCTTATGTTTTAAGTGCCTTTCTATGTAAAAGATACTATCAAAATGCAAATTTGCTGCGTTTGGAGTGGTATATCAGTGCTTCTGGAAAGAAGTGGGATCATTTCACCTTTTCTGCTTCATGTTTGCAGGATGCGTCTAGTTAAGAAGATTTTCTACTGCCTGATCCTGGTGCCTCCTGTCTGTATCGTATTGTACTGCTTCCTTCATTACCCTGAGAATACTGTGGATATCAAGTACAAAGGAAGGAGCAGTCCACACAACTCACCTGGATATGAATTGTGGTCACTTAGAGAACAATACCCTCATATATCTTATAAAAAGAAAGAGAATATTGCCAGGTAAGAGTCTCTCAGCCAACAAAGTACAAAAGTACGGAAAATAATGATCAGCATATACAAATTAAAAGCTGTGCAATTTGTATATGACAGAGCAAGAACAAGACAAAAGATTTGCATTTGTATATTGTGATGAAACATGTGCAATAAGGCATTAGTTGTGGGATTTGGATCCTTTCTTAAAATAAAGGCAGTATTGACTTGCATAAGCTGTATTGTCACATGTACTCAATGAGTTTGGTGACAAGTTTATACATTGCCAAATGCAGTGCCATCTTAGGTACAGGGTACCTAGGTACTGCTTCATCAGGTACAGGATTAGCTACAGTGCCACAATATCACTGACACAGTGCCATCTTAGGTACAGGGTACCTAGGTACAGCTTCATCAGGTACAGGATTAGCTACAGTGCCACAATATCACTGACACAGTGCCATCTTAGGTACAGGGTACCTAGGTACAGCTTCATCAGGTACAGGATCTTAGACAATAGAGGAGCACAATGCCCAGCATTGCGGAAATAACATGTTAGAACAACAGTCTTCTAACCCAGACCATGCTGGCACCTACACTCCAGTCCACACCAGACTGTGCCTGGTTTCACCTTGACGATCAAGCGGCCAGATGATTGTTCCTATATTGCCTCAAGCCTAGGTGACGGTGCTGAGGCCAGGCCAGGCCGAGAGGGCCGCATGCTGCTTCCTACCCACCCTGTCCATGCCCGTCATAATCTTATACACCTTTATCAGGTTCCCCCCTCAGCCTTCCCTGCTCTATAGGTAACAACCTGAGCTTATCCAGCCTCTCTTCATCACTAAACTGCTCCATTCCAGGCAGCATCCTGGTGTATCTCCCCTGCACCCCATTCAGTCCAATCACATCCTTCCTATAGTGTGATAACCAGAACTGCACATAGTGCTGCAATGTGGTCTAACCACAGTCCTGTACAGCTCCAACATCACCTCCCTGCTGTTATAATCTATGCTGCAACTGGTAAAGGCAAGCATCCGTTATGCCATCTTAACCCCACCCCCATTAACCTGTCCTGCCGCCTTCCGAGATCTGTGGACAAACATCTAAAGGTCCCTCTGTTCCTCTGAGCTCCCTAGTCTCCTGCCATTCATTGAGTGCTTGCCTGCCTCGTCCCCTGTTCTTACTCCTGCTGAGCTTATTCACCTGTCACTAACTTGCTGACCTAACTGATTCCTGTTCAAACAGTGCCTCAAAGCCCTCAATGAAACTAACCCCCTTGATCACTGTAATCGCCTCCAATCCCACAATCCTCCGAATGGTCTGTGTTCACCGAACTGAGCATCTGGCATTTTAATTGCTGCAATCACAGAGACTTGGTGATCTGGCTTATTGTGCGCAGCTCTGTTCTGATTGCTGTGTCTGAGGAAGGATCTACTTGTGTTGGAGGTAGGACAGGGACCGCATTCTGATCTCTGTGTCTAAGGAGGGATCTACTTGGAGGCGGGGCAGGGATGGTTCACACAACTGACCTCAAGATAAGAGGGTTGTCCTCAGATGTTGGAAGGCAAATGGAATGTTGGCCTTTACTTCAAGGGGACTGGAGGATCAAACTATACAAAGGCGCTGAGTCGGATAGCAGCTGGAATACCATAAACAGTCTTGGGTCCCTTCTCTTTGGGTCCCATTGGAGGGAGTCTAGAGAAGGTTCGCTCAGCTGATCCTGAGTATGGTGGGATTGGCTTGTGAGGAGAGGCTGAGTAGGTTGGGTCTGTTTCTCATAGAAACATCGAAAATAGAAGCAGGAGTAGATCATTTGGCCCTTTGAATCTGTTCTGCCATTTAATATGGTTACAATTGATCATTGAACTCTGTCCCCTGTTCCCACTTTCTCCCCCATACCCTTTGATCCCTTTTGCCCTAAGAATTATATTGACCTACTTCTTGAAAACATTCAATGTTTTGCCCTCAACCGTTTTCCATGGCAGAGAATTCCACTGGCTCCCCACTCCCTGGGTGAAGACATTTCTCCTCAGCTGGATAGTATCTGGGTACTCATTGGGGTTCAGGAGAATGAGAGGAGACCTCATTGAAACATACAAGATCCTTAGGGGATGTGACAGGGGAGATGTGGAGAGGTTGTTTCCACTTGTGGGAGAGTCAAGGACGAGGGGGTACAATCTCAAAATAAGGGGTCACTCATTTAACACAGAGATGGGGAGGAGTTTCTTCTCCCAGAAAGGAGTGAATCTATCAAATTCTTTATCACAGAGGGCTGTCGAGGCTGGGTCATAGAGTCGTAGAGCTGTACAGCATGTAAACTGACCCTTCAATTCAACTTGTCCATGCTGACCTGATATCCTAAATAAATCTAGCCCCATTTGCCAGCATTTGCCCCATATCCCTCTAAACCCTTCCTATTCATGTACCCATCCAGATGCCTTTTAAATGCTGTAACTGTACCAGCCTCCACCACTTCCTCTGGCAGCTCATTCCATACACGCACCACTCTCTGCATGAAAAAGTTACCCCTCAGGTCTCTTTTATATCTTTCCCAGCTCACCTTAAACCTATGCCCCTCTACCCCTCTAGTTTTGTACCCCTCTAGTTTTGGACCCCCCCCCCCCCCTCCCCAGCCCATGCCTCTCATGACTTTCTCTAAACTGCTATAAGATCATCCCTCAGCATCCAGCACTCCAGGAAAAATAACCTCAGGCTATTCACCCTCTCCCTGTGGCTCAAACCCTCCAACCCCAGCAACATCCTTATCTTTGCTATAAAGTTAAGTGTATTCAGGGCTGAGTTAGAGAGATTTTTAATGAGGAAAGGAAGCGAGGGTCATGGGGAAAAGGCAGGAAAGTGGCGTTGAGGATGATCAGATCAGCCATGACTCATTGATTGGCAGAGCAGACTTGATGGGCTGAATGGCCTATTTCTGCTCCCAACCCTTGTGTGGTATGTTTTGTAATAGTTGAGCCCAGAGAAAGCATTTGAGCTGAGGCCAGGATGGACTTAAGCAATGTTAAATGGCTACTGCCTTCACCTGGCTTTTTAGACTTCAAATACAGTGCCAGAGTGCCCTGGCAGGCTTTTTTGCCCATGCTGCTTTGGCACTGGCACCCTCTTGAGGTCTTGCCAGGTTACCCACCCTGCTTTCCAATGCCTGTGCTGAAAATGGATCGTTTGGCCTCTCACTTTTGAAGGCCACAGTTCCCGGAGATGGGAGTTTAGCTCCTGCAGGCCCAACCCAAGAATGAAAATTGGGGCCTTAATCTTGGTGGTGTTATGCTTTGAAGTTCCTCTTTAATCCCCAGAAATAAAAGAATTGGGAGGAGTGGGATCAAAACGACAGCTAATAGACATTTCTACCAAGATGCGAGGCCCACGTGATTCACATTTCCATGGAGTTTGAGAGGGGAAAAACTCTTTGGGAAGCTGGTGTAGGGTAAACGTCATGGACAGGGTCAGTCAGCTGGAATCTCTGAAACAAAGTGAGAGAGGGAGAGAGAAAGGCAAGTGACGCTATGGCTCACCACATTAAACTGTGGATGGGTGGCCACTCTTAAGTGAAAGTCAGCAAGGGCATAAGGGCTTAAACAAAGCTGGAATATTCATCCAGGTTTGGGATCACTACGGAATGTCAGTTTGAGGATGAGACATTAACTCACTGGGAAAGGGGAAGAAAGGAGGCAACAATTTCCCAGGACTGGTTCCTGTGAAATGTGGTTTTGACAGAAGGGACAGAGTGAAGCGTTATTGGAGAGAGGGAGTTCTTTGGTCATTCTAAAAGTTAAATGAAGGAGCATCTCTGCAGTTTACAGCATAAGTTGCATGTTGAAGTCATGTTTCATCAATGTTGCTTTTAGCTTTTGAGTCGCTTTAAAAGTCTGAAAATTTGAAATTTCGTTGGGTGATCATTCACTGGAAGTTTTGAGTTTCTTTTCATAAGTCAACAGTCTTCACAGATTTTGTAACAAAATTAATCTCTAGGCGACAGTATCAGAGCTGTTTTAGTACTGTGGATGGGGTGGGGAGGGAAGGGTTCAAATGTGGAGCCGTGGGAATGAAGGGGACCATTTTTGAGGATGAAAGCACATTGCAGGAGAGCCGCAGTTACAGATGGGGTGGTATCTTGTAAAAACGGGATGGCGGGGGTGGGGTGGGGGTGTCCTGAAAGGGAACGTATCTACCAAAATGCCAAAGAGGTGGATTGTAAAAGATTGCTGTGTCGCCAGTTGTTTTTGGCTCATACACTGTGCCTTTTAGACCTGCTTCTAAAAAAAGTAGTTGCATTCGCCATGTGACTCTATTTCTAGAGTGTATCCAGAGGGTACAGTTTGGCATGTTTGGATGGCATGAGCTGAACGCAGCTGTGCCAGGGTGTAGGGCGGGCATCAAAGCTTGTCTATGGAGTTGACACGACTTGGCATGACTGCAGGCAACGGAACAAACTCCTTTTGGATCAGCAGTGTGCCAGTTATAGAGCACTGCCGCTTTGGAAAATGAGACTACCATTGGCGTCAGATGCCATGCCTGTGACTCATTTGAAGTAAACGTTGCAGCCCTCTTGCTGCTCTGTCCAAGACGGGAGAGAAATCTCTGCAGGAATTCCTGGCATCAGCCAGCATTTACAGAAACACATACATTGGCCCCTAAAGCACAGCAGGCAATTCGGCCTGAGGTTCCTGGACTTGCTCGCAATCTTTTCTATGTCCCCTGTATCACGACCCTTCAGAATCTGAAACCGTTCTGGCAGGTCACCCCTACCTTTCACTGGAGAAAAGCTGGAAAAGTCAGGCAGCTTTTCTCACAGTTAGATTCCAGAATCTTCCAAGTAAATCATTTCTTTCTCCCCCTGCCTCTGTAGTAGGTGGGACTAGAACCCAGGATGCCGAAGCCTGGAGGTAGGGCACACTGCCACGGTGCTGCAAGAAATCCTCCAGTGTCTGGATCTTGCTTAAAACGTGGACACCAAAAACAACACATCCAATATCTTTTCTGAAGAAAGCTCCTGACCAACCAGGTATCTTAAATTACTGTGGATCCTTTTGCCAGCATTTGGCCCATAGCCCTCTAAACCCTTCCTATCCATATCCCCATCCAGATGCCTTTTAAATGCTGTAACTGTACCAGCCTCCACCACATTCTCTGGCAGCTCATTCCATACACACACCACCCTCTGTGTGAAAAAGTTACCCCTCAGGTCCCCTTTAAATCTTTCCCCGCTCACCTTAAACCCATGCCCCTCTAGTTTTGGACTCCCCCACCCTGGGGAAAGGACCTTGTATATTCACCCTATCCATACCCCTCAGGATCTGTGAAGAGTTAATGTGGAATCACAGTGAGGATTGGTAGACAAGAATGGTAACACAGCCACATTTTTCTTAAATGCGCCAATGGTTTTTCCTGCCAAGTCTCTAAACTCTCCTAATAATATCCACCTTTCCCACCAGAGCTCTGCCTATTTTTGGATGGAGCACAGCAGTTTTAACTTAGGTCAGTAAAAAAATTTTTCACTGTGACCCCGAGCGAGTTTTCCCGAAACAGGTTTGTGAGCACAAAGAAAATCGGAATGAACTCTCAGAACCACTCTGTAATTAAGTTTGTTTTGTGCAGTTTTGTCACATAGTGCTATAACAATTTGAAGCAGACTCACCCAGTCTTGTTTTTAAATGCTGCCAAATTTATTGTCGTTCTGAACAGATGAGCAAAATCAAGAATTTACGGCATGTTTTTAATTGGGAAAAAAAAGAGGTTCCACTGTTCATGGCTGGATTTGCTCAACTTTTAAATAGGACAATGAGGCAGATGTGTGGGTGTGCGATTGTGTGTGTGTGTGTGAGGGAGAGTGTTTGTGTGTGTGTGTGAGGGAGAGTGTTTGTGTGTGTGTGTTTGTGTGTGTGTGTGAGGGAGAGTGTTTGTGTGTGTGTGTGAGGGAGAGTGTGTGTGTGTGAGGGAGAGTGAGTGTGTGTGTGTGTGTGTGTGTGTGTGTGAGGGAGAGTGTTTGTGTGTGTGTGTGTGTGAGGGAGAGTGAGTGTGTGTGTGTGTGAGGGAGAGTGTTTGTGTGTGTGTGTGTGTGTGTGAGGGACAGTGTTGGGGTGAGTGTGTGTGTGGGAGAGGGTTGGGGGGTGTGTGTGTGGGAGAGGGTTGGGGGGTGTGTGTGTGGGAGAGGGTTGGGGGGTGTGTGTGTGGGAGAGTGTTGGGGGTGTGTGTGTGTGTGTGGGAGAGTGTTGGGGTGTGTGTGTGTGTGTGGGAGAGTGTTGGAGTGTGTGTGTGTGTGGGAGAGTGTTGGGGTGTGTGTGTGTGTGTGTGGGAGAGTGTTGGGGTGTGTGTGTGTGTGTGTGTGGGAGAGTGTTGGGGTGTGTGTGTGTGTGTGGGAGAGTGTTGGGGTGTGTGTGTGGGAGCGTGTTGGGGTGTGTGTGTGTGTGGGAGAGTGTTCGGGTGTGTGTGTGTGTGTGTGGGAGAGTGTTGGGGGTGTGTGTGTGGGAGAGTGTTGGGGGGTGTGTGTATGGGAGAGTGTTGGGGTGTGTGTGTGTGTGGGAGAGTGTTGTGGTGTGTGTGTGTGTGTGTGTGTGGGAGAGTGTTGGGGTGTGTGTGTGTGTGTGGGAGAGTGTTGGGGTGTGTGTGTGGGAGCGTGTTGGGGTGTGTGTGTGTGTGGGAGTGTGTTCGGGTGTGTGTGTGTGTGTGTGGGAGAGTGTTGGGGGTGTGTGTGTGGGAGAGTGTTGGGGTGTGTGTGTGTATGGGAGAGTGTTGGGGTGTGTGTGTGTGTGGGAGAGTGTTGGCTTGTGTGTGTGTGTGGGAGAGTGTTGTGGTGTGTGTGTGTGTGGGGGAGAGTGTTGGGGTGTGTGTGTGGGAGCGTGTTGGGGTGTGTGTGTGTGTGGGAGAGTGTTGGGGTGTGTGTGTGTGTGGGAGAGTGTTGGGGTTTGTGTGTGTGTGTGTGGGAGAGTGTTGGGGTGTGTGTGTGGGAGCGTGTTGGGGGGGTGTGTGTGTGGGAGCGTGTTGGGGGGGTGTGTGTGTGGGAGCGTGTTGGGGTGTGTGTGTGTGGGAGCGTGTTGGGGGTTGTGTGTGTGGGAGAGTGTTGGGGGGTGTGTGTGTGGGAGAGTGTTGGGGGGTGTGTGTGTGGGAGAGTGTTGGGGTGTGTGTGTGTGTGTGTGTGGGAGAGTGTTGGGGTGTGTGTGTGTGTGTGTGTGTGTGTGGGAGAGTGTTGGGGTGTGTGTGTGTGTGTGTGTGTGTGGGAGAGTGATGGGGTGTGTGTGTGGGAGCGTGTTGGGGTGTGTGTGTGTGGGAGCGTGTTGGGGGTTGTGTGTGTGGGAGCGTGTTGGGGGGTGTGTGTGTGGGAGCGTGTTGGGGGGTGTGTGTGTGGGAGAGTGTTGGGGTGTGTGTGTGTGTGTGTGGGAGAGTGTTGGGGTGTGTTTGTGTGTGTGGTAGAGTGTTGGGGTGTGTGTGTGTGTGTGGGAGAGTGTTGGGGGTGTGTGTGTGGGAGAGTGTTGGGGGGTGTGTGTAATGGAGAGTGTTGGGGGGTGTGTGTAATGGAGAGTGTTGGGGTGTGTGTGTGTGGGAGAGTGTTGGGGTGTGTGTGTGTGTGTGGGAGAGTGTTGGGGTGTGTGTGTGTGTGTGGGAGAGTGTTGGGGTGTGTGTGTGTGGGAGAGTGTTGGGGTGTGTGTGTGTGTGGGAGAGTGTTGTGGTGTGTGTGTGTGTGTGGGAGAGTGTTGGGGTGTGTGTGTGTGTGGGAGCGTGTTGGGGGTTGTGTGTGTGGGAGAGTGTTGGGGTGTGTGTGTGTGGGAGAGTGTTGGGGTGTGTGTGTGTGTGTGTGTGTGGGAGAGTGTTGGGGTGTGTGTGTGTGTGTGTGTGGGAGAGTGTTGGGGTGTGTGTGTGTGTGTGTGGGAGACTGTTGGGGTGTGTGTGTGGGAGACTGTTGGGGTGTGTGTGTGTGTGTGGGAGAGTGTTGGGGTGTGTGTGTGGGAGCGTGTTGGGGTGTGTGTGTGTGTGGGAGAGTGTTGGAGTGTGTGTGTGTGTGTGTGTGTGTGTGTGGGAGAGTGTTGGGGGGTGTGTGTGTGGGAGAGTGTTGGGGGGTGTGTGTGTGGGAGAGTGTTGGGGGGTGTGTGTGTGGGAGAGTGTTGGGGTGTGTGTGTGTGTGTGTGGGAGAGTGTTGGGGTGTGTGTGTGTGTGTGTGGGAGACTGTTGGGGTGTGTGTGTGTGTGTGGGAGAGTGTTGGGGTGTGTGTGTGGGAGCGTGTTGGGGTGTGTGTGTGTGTGTGGGAGAGTGTTGGGGTGTGTGTGTGTGTGTGGGAGAGTGTTGGGGTGTGTGTGTGTGGGAGAGTGTTGGGGTGTGTGTGTGTGTGGGAGAGTGTTGTGGTGTGTGTGTGGGAGAGTGTTGGGGGGTGTGTGTGTGGGAGAGTGTTGGGGTGTGTGTGTGTGTGTGTGTGGGAGAGTGTTGGGGTGTGTGTGTGTGTGTGTGGGAGAGTGTTGGGGTGTGTGTGTGTGTGTGTGTGTGTGTGTGTGGGAGAGTGTTGGGGTGTGTTTGTGTGTGTGGTAGAGTGTTGGGGTGTGTGTGTGTGTGGGAGAGTGTTCGGGTGTGTGTGTGTGGGAGAGTGTTGGGGGTGTGTGTGTGGGAGAGTGTTGGGGAGTGTGTGTATGGGAGAGTGTTGGGGAGTGTGTGTGTGTGGGAGAGTGTTGGGGTGTGTGTGTGTGTGTGGGAGAGTGTTGGGGTGTGTGTGTGTGTGTGGGAGAGTGTTGGGGTGTGTGTGTGTGTGGGAGAGTGTTGTGGTGTGTGTGTGTGTGTGGGAGCGTGTTGGGGTGTGTGTGTGTGTGGGAGCGTGTTGGGGTGTGTGTGTGTGTGGGAGCGTGTTGGGGTGTGTGTGTGGGAGAGTGTTGGGGTGTGTGTGTGTGTGGGAGAGTGTTGGGGTTTGTGTGTGTGTGTGTGGGAGAGTGTTGGGGTGTGTGTGTGGGAGCGTGTTGGGGGAGTGTGTGTGTGGGAGCGTGTTGGGGTGTGTGTGTGTGTGGGAGCGTGTTGGGGTGTGTGTGTGGGAGAGTGTTGGGGTGTGTGTGTGTGTGGGAGAGTGTTGGGGTTTGTGTGTGTGTGTGTGGGAGAGTGTTGGGGTGTGTGTGTGTGGGAGAGTGTTGGGGTGTGTGTGTGTGGGAGAGTGTTGGGGTGTGTGTGTGTGGGAGAGTGTTGGGGTGTGTGTATGTGGGAGAGTGTTGGGGTGTGTGTGTGTGTGTGTGTGTGTGTGGGAGAGTGTTGGGGGGTGTGTGTGTGGGAGAGTGTTGGGGGGTGTGTGTGTGGGAGAGTGTTGGGGTGTGTGTGTGTGTGGGAGAGTGTTGGGGTGTGTGTGTGTGTGTGTGGGAGACTGTTGGGGTGTGTGTGTGGGAGCGTGTTGGGGTGTGTGTGTGTGTGTGTGTGGGAGAGTGTTGGGGTGTGTGTGTGGGAGCGTGTTGGGGTGTGTGTGTGTGTGGGAGAGTGTTGGGGTGTGTGTGTGTGTGGGAGAGTGTTGGGGTTTGTGTGTGTGTGTGTGGGAGAGTGTTGGGGTGTGTGTGTGGGAGCGTGTTGGGGGGGTGTGTGTGTGGGAGCGTGTTGGGGGAGTGTGTGTGTGGGAGCGTGTTGGGGTGTGTGTGTGTGGGAGCGTGTTGGGGGTTGTGTGTGTGGGAGAGTGTTGGGGGGTGTGTGTGTGGGAGAGTGTTGGGGGGGTGTGTGTGTGGGAGAGTGTTGGGGTGTGTGTGTGTGTGTGTGTGGGAGAGTGTTGGGGTGTGTGTGTGGGAGAGTGTTGGGGTGTGTGTGTGTGTGTGTGTGTGTGTGTGTGTGGGAGAGTGTTGGGGGGGTGTGTGTGTGGGAGCGTGTTGGGGGTGTGTGTGTGTGGGAGCGTGTTG
This sequence comes from Stegostoma tigrinum, assembly GCF_030684315.1. NCBI lineage: Eukaryota > Metazoa > Chordata > Chondrichthyes > Orectolobiformes > Stegostomatidae > Stegostoma > Stegostoma tigrinum. The sequence goes on from NC_081404.1 coordinate 2,939,596, forward strand.
GGGTGTGTGTGTGTGGGAGCGTGTTGGGTGTTGTGTGTGTGTATGAGCGTGTTGGGGGGTGTGTGTGTGGGAGAGTGTTGGGGGGTGTGTGTGTGGGAGAGTGTTGGGGTGTGTGTGTGTGTGTGTGTGGGAGAGTGTTGGGGTGTGTGTGTGTGTGTGTGTGTGTGTGTGTGTGTGTGTGTGTGGGAGAGTGTTGGGGTGTGTTTGTGTGTGTGGTAGAGTGTTGGGGTGTGTGTGTGTGTGGGAGAGTGTTCGGGTGTGTGTGTGTGTGTGGGAGAGTGTTGGGGGTGTGTGTGTGGGAGAGTGTTGGGGGGTGTGTGTATGGGAGAGTGTTGGGGTGTGTGTGTGTGTGGGAGAGTGTTGGGGTGTGTGTGGGAGAGTGTTGGGGTGTGTGTGTGTGTGGGAGAGTGTTGTGGTGTGTGTGTGTGTGTGTGGGAGCGTGTTGTGGTGTGTGTGTGTGTGTGTGGGAGCGTGTTGGGGGTTGTGTGTGTGGGAGAGTGTTGGGGTGTGTGTGTGTGGGAGAGTGTTGGGGTGAGTGTGTGTGTGGGAGAGTGTTGGGGTGAGTGTGTGTGGGAGAGTGTTGGGGTGAGTGTGTGTGGGAGAGTGTTGGGGTGTGTGTGTGTGGGAGACTGTTGGGGTGTGTGTGTGTGGGAGAGTGTTGGGGTGGGTGTGTGTGTGTGTGTGTGTGTGTGTGTGTGAGGGTGTTGGGGTGTGTGTGTGTGTGGGAGGGTGTTGGGGTGTGTGTGTGTGTGGGAGGGTGTTGGGGTGTGTGTGTGGGAGCGTGTTGGGGGTGTGTGTGTGTGGGAGCGTGTTGGGGGTGTGTGTGTGGGAGAGTGTTGGGGGTGTGTGTGTGCGAGAGTGTTGGGGGGTGTGTGTGTGGGAGAGTGTTGGGGGGTGTGTGTGTTGGAGAGTGTTGGGGTGTGTGTGTGTGGGAGAGTGTTGGGGTGTGTGTGTGTGTGTGTGGGAGTGTGTTGGGGTGTGTGTGTGTGTGTGGGAGAGTGTTGGGGTGTGTGTGTGTGTGTGTGGGAGAGTGTTGGGGTGTGTGTGTGTGTGTGTGTGGGAGGGTGTTGGGGTGTGTGTGTGTGTGTGTGTGTGTGGGAGGGTGTTGGGGTGTGTGTGTGTGTGTGTGTGTGGGAGGGTGTTGGGGTGTGTGTGTGTGTGTGTGTGTGTGTGTGTGTGGGTGTTGGGGTGTGTGTGTGTGTGAGGGTGTTGGGGTGTGTGTGTGTGGGAGGGTGTTGGGGTGTGTGTGTGTGTGTGTGGGAGGGTGTTGGGGTGTGTGTGTGTGTGGGAGGGTGTTGGGGTGTGTGTGTGTGTGGGAGGGTGTTGGGGTGTGTGTGTGTGTGGGAGCGTGTTGGGGGGTGTGTGTGGGAGAGTGTTGGGGTGTGTGTGTGGGAGCGTGTTGGGGGGGTGTGTGTGTGGGAGCGTGTTGGGGGGGTGTGTGTGTGGGAGCGTGTTGGGGTGTGTGTGTGTGGGAGCGTGTTGGGGTGTGTGTGTGTGGGAGAGTGTTGGGGTGTGTGTGTGTGGGAGAGTGTTGGGGTGTGTGTGTGTGGGAGAGTGTTGGGGTGTGTGTGTGTGTGTGTGTGGGAGAGTGTTGGGGTGTGTGTGTGTGTGTGTGTGTGTGTGTGGGAGAGTGTTGGGGTGTGTGTGTGTGTGTGTGTGGGAGGGTGTTGGGGTGTGTGTGTGTGTGGGAGGGTGTTGGGGTGTGTGTGTGTGTGTGTGGGAGGGTGTTGGGGTGTGTGTGTGTGTGTGTGTGTGTGTGTGTGTGGGAGGGTGTTGGGGTGTGTGTGTGTGTGGGAGGGTGTTGGGGTGTGTGTGTGTGTGGGAGGGTGTTGGGGTGTGTGTGTGGGAGCGTGTTGGGGGGGTGTGTGTGTGGGAGCGTGTTGTGTGTGTGTGTGGGAGAGTGTTGGGGTGTGTGTGTGTGGGAGAGTGTTGGGGTGTGTGTGTGTGTGTGTGTGTGTGTGTGTATGAGGGTGTTGGGGTGTGTGTGTGTGTGTGTGTGTGTGTGTGTGTGGGAGGGTGTTGGGGTGTGTGTGTGTGTGGGAGGGTGTTGGGGTGTGTGTGTGTGTGGGAGGGTGTTGGGGTGTGTGTGTGTGTGTGTGGGAGGGTGTTGGGGTGTGTGTGTGTGTGGGAGCGTGTTGGGGTGTGTGTGTGGGAGAGTGTTGAGGTGTGTGTGTGGGAGAGTGTTGGGGTGTGTGTGTGTGTGGGAAAGTGTTGGGGTGTGTGTGTGTGTGTGTGTGTGTGTGAGTGTTGGGGTGTGTGTGTGGGTGAGTGTTGGGGTGTGTGTGTGGCAGAGTGTTGGTGTGTGTGTGTGGGAGAGTGTTGGTGGGTGTGTGTGGGAGAGTGTTGGGATGTGTGTATGGGAGAGTGTTGGGGTGTGTGTGTGTGTGGGAGAGTGTTGGGGTGTGTGTGGGAGAGTGTTGGGGTGTGTGTGTGTGTGTGTGTGAGAGTGGGGTGTGTGTGTGTGTGGGAGAGTGTGGGGGGGTGTGTGTGTGCGTGTGTGGGGGAGTGTGTTGGGGTGTGTGTGTGTGTGGTTGAGTAGAGTGTGTGTGTGTGTGTGTGGGAGACTGTTGGGGTGTGTGTGTGTGTGGGAGACTGTTGGGGTGTGTGTGTGTGTGTGTGTGGGAGAGTGTTGGGAGGTGTGTGTGTGGGAGAGTGTTGGGGGGTGTGTGTGTGGGAGAGTGTTGGGGGGTGTGTGTGTGGGAGAGTGTTGGGGGGTGTGTGTGTGGGAGAGTGTTGGGGGGTGTGTGTGTGGGAGAGTGTTGGGGGGTGTGTGTGTGGGAGAGTGTTGGGGTGTGTGGGAGAGTGTTGGGGTGTGTGTGTGTGGGAGAGTGTTGGGGTGTGTGTGTGTGTGTGGGAGAGTGTTGGGGAGTGTGTGTGTGTGTGTGGGAGAGTGTTGGGGAGTGTGTGTGGGAGAATGTTGGTGTGTGTGTGTGGGAGTGTGTTGGGGTGTGTGTGTGGGAGAGTGTTGGGGTGTGTGTGTGTGTGTGGGAGCGTGTTGGGGTGTGTGTAGGAGAGTGTTGGGGTGTGTGTGTGTGTGGGAGAGTGTTGGGGGGGATGTGTGTGTGTGTGGGAGTGTGTTGGGGTGTGTGTGTGTGTGTGGGAGAGTGTTGGGGTGTGTGTGGGAGCGTGTTGGGGTGTGTGTGTGTGGGAGAGTGTTGGGGTGTGTGTGGGAGCGTGTTGGGGTGTGTGTGTCTGGGAGAGTGGTGTTTGTGTGTGTGTGTGTGTGTGTGTGTGTGGGAGAGTGTTGGGGTGTGTGTGTGTGTGTGGGAGAGTGTTGGGGTGTGTGTGTGGGAGAGTGTTGGGGTGTGTGTTGGTGTGTGTGGGAGTGTGTTGGGGTGTGTGTGTGGGAGAGTGTTGGGGGGTGTGTGTGTGGGAGATTGTTGGGTTGTGTGTGTGTGTGTGTGGGAGCATGTTGGGGTGTGTGTGTGTGGGAGAGTGTTGGGGTGTGTGTGTGTTGGAGAGTGTTGGGGTGTGTCTGTGTGTGTGGGAGAGTGTTGGGGTCTGTGTGTGTGTGTGGGAGAGTGTTGGGGTGTGTGTGTGTGAGAGTGGGAGCGTGTTGGGGTGTGTGTGGGAGCGTGTTGGGGTGTGTGTGGGAGCGTGTTGGGGTGTGTGTGTGTGGGAGAGTGGGGTGTGTGTGTGTGGGAGAGTGTTGGGGTGTGTGTGTGTGTGTGTGTGAGAGTGGGGTGTGTGTGTGTGAGAGTGGGGTGTGTGTGTGTGAGAGTGGGGTGTGTGTGTGTGTGGGAGAGTGTTGGGGGGTGTGTGTGTGGGAGAGTGTTGGGGGGTGTGTGTGTGGGAGAGTGTTGGGGGGTGTGTGTGTGGGAGCGTGTTGGGGTGTGTGTGTGTGGGAGAGTGGGGTGTGTGTGTGTGGGAGCGTGTTGGGGTGTGTGTGGGAGCGTGTTGGGGTGTGTGTGGGAGCGTGTTGGGGTGTGTGTGTGTGTGGGAGAGTGTTGGGGTGTGTGTGTGTGTGGGAGAGTGTTGGGGTGTGTGTGTGTGGGAGAGTGTTGGGGGGTGTGTGTGTGGGAGAGTGTTGGGGGGTGTGTGTGTGGGAGAGTGTTGGGGGGTGTGTGTGTGGGAGAGTGTTGGGGGGGTGTGTGTGTGTGTCTGTGTGTGGGAGAGTGTTGGGGCGTGTGTGTGTGGGAGAGTGTTGGGGGGTGTGTGTAGGAGAGTGTTGGGGTGTGTGTGTCTGTGTGTGGGAGAGTGTTGGGGCGTGTGTGTGTGTGGGAGAGTGTTGGGGTGTGTGTGGGAGCGTGTTGGGGTGTGTGTGGGAGCGTGTTGGGGTGTGTGTGGGAGCGTGTTGGGGTGTGTGTGTGTGGGAGAGTGGGGTGTGTGTGTGTGGGAGAGTGTTGGGGTGTGTGTGTGTGTGGTAGGGAGAGTGTTGGGGTGTGTGTGTGTGTGTGGGAGAGTGTTGGTGTGTGTGTGTGTGTGTGTGTGTGTGTGTGTGGGAGAGTGTTGGGGTGTGTGTGTGTGTGTGGGAGAGTTTTGGGGTGTGTGTGTGTGTGGGAGAGTTTTGGGGTGTGTGTGTGTGTGGGAGAGTTTTGGGGTGTGTGTGTGGGAGAGTGTTGGGGGGTGTGTGTGTGGGAGAGTGTTGGGGTGTGTGTGTGTGTGTGGGAGAGTGTTGGGGTGTGTGTGTGTGTGGGAGAGTGTTGGGGGGTGTGTGTTTGGGAGAGTGTTGGGGGGTGTGTGTGTGGGAGAGTGTTGGAGGTGTGTGTGTGTGCGTGTGTGGGGGAGAGTGTTGGGGTGTGTGTGTGTGTGTGGGAGACTGTTGCGGCGTGTGTGTGTGTGTGGGAGACTGTTGGGGTGTGTGTGTGTGTGTGTGTGTGTGTGTGTGGGAGAGTGTTGGGGGGTGTGTGTGTGGGAGAGTGTTGGGGGGTGTGTGTGTGGGAGAGTGTTGGGGGGTGTGTGTGTGGGAGAGTGTTGGGGGGTGTGTGTGTGTGTGGGAGAGTGTTGGGGTGTGTGTGTGTGTGTGGGAGAGTGTTGGGGTGTGTGTGTGTGGGAGAGGGTTGGGGTGTGTGTGTGTGGGAGTGGGTTGGGGTGTGTGTGTGTGTGTGTGAGAGCGTTGGGGTGTGTGTGTGTGTTGGGGTGTGTGTGTGTGTTGGGGTGTGTGTGTGTGTGTGGGAGAGTGTTGGGGTGTGTGTGTGGCAGAGTGTTGGTGTGTGTGTGTGGCAGAGTGTTGGGGTGTGTGTGTGTGTGGGAGAGTGTTGGGGTGTGTGTGTGGGAGAGTGTTGGGGTGTGTGTGTGGGAGAGTGTTGGGGTGTGTGTGTGTGTGTGTGTGTGTGTGTGTGTGTGTGGGAGGGAGAGTGTTGGGGTGTGTGTGTGTGTGGGAGAGTGTTGGTGTGTGTGTGTGGGAGAGTGTTGGGGTGTGTGTGTGTGTGGGAGAGTGTTGGTGTGTGTGTGTGGGAGAGTGTTGGGGTGTGTGTGTGGGAGAGTGTTGGGGTGTGTGTGTGGGAGAGTGTTGGGGTGTGTGTCTGTGTGTGGGAGAGTGTTGGGGTGTGTGTGTGTGTGTGGGAGATTGTTGTGTGTGTGGGAGCGTGTTGGGGTGTGTGTGTGTGGGAGAGTGGGAGCGTGTTGGGGTGTGTGTGTGTGTGGGAGCGTGTTGGGGTGTGTGTGGGAGCGTGTTGGGGTGTGTGTGGGAGCGTGTTGGGGTGTGTGTGTGTGGGAGAGTGGGGTGTGTGTGTGTGGGAGAGTGTTGGGGTGTGTGTGTGTGTGTGTGTGGTAGGGAGAGTGTTGGGGTGTGTGTGTGTGTGTGGGCGAGTGGGGTGTGTGTGTGTGTGTGGGAGAGTGGTGGTGTGTGTGTGGGAGAGTGTTGGTGTGTGTGTGTGTGTGTGTGTGGGAGAGTTTTGGGGTGTGTGTGTGTGTGGGAGAGTTTTGGGGTGTGTGTGTGTGTGGGAGAGTGTTGGGGGGTGTGTGTGTGGGAGAGTGTTGGGGTGTGTGTGTGTGTGTGGGAGAGTGTTGGGGTGTGTGTGTGTGTGTGTGTGGGAGAGTGTTGGGGTGTGTGTGTGTGTGTGGGAGAGTTTTGGGGTGTGTGTGTGTGTGGGAGAGTTTTGGGGTGTGTGTGTGTGTGGGAGAGTGTTGGGGGGTGTGTGTGTGGGAGAGTGTTGGGGTGTGTGTGTGTGTGTGGGAGAGTGTTGGGGTGTGTGTGTGTGTGGGAGAGTGTTGGGGGGTGTGTGTTTGGGAGAGTGTTGGGGGGTGTGTGTGTGGGAGAGTGTTGGAGGTGTGTGTGTGTGCGTGTGTGGGGGAGAGTGTTGGGGTGTGTGTGTGTGTGTGGTTGAGTAGGGTGTGTGTGTGTGTGTGGGAGACTGTTGGGGTGTGTGTGTGTGTGTGTGTGTGTGTGTGGGAGAGTGTTGGGGGGTGTGTGTGTGGGAGAGTGTTGGGGGGTGTGTGTGTGGGAGAGTGTTGGGGGGTGTGTGTGTGGGAGAGTGTTGGGGGGTGTGTGTGTGGGAGAGTGTTGGGGGGTGTGTGTGTGTGTGGGAGAGTGTTGGGGTGTGTGTGTGTGTGGGAGAGTGTTGGGGTGTGTGTGTGTGTGTGGGAGAGTGTTGGGGTGTGTGTGTGTGGGAGAGGGTTGGGGTGTGTGTGTGTGGGAGAGGGTTGGGGTGTGTGTGTGTGGGAGTGGGTTGGGGTGTGTGTGTGTGTGTGTGAGAGCGTTGGGGTGTGTGTGTGTGTTGGGGTGTGTGTGTGTGTTGGGGTGTGTGTGTGTGTGTGGGAGAGTGTTGGTGTGTGTGTGTGGCAGAGTGTTGGGGTGTGTGTGTGTGTGGGAGAGTGTTGGGGTGTGTGTGGGAGCGTGGTGGGGAGTGTGTGTGGGAGAGTGGGGTGTGTGTGTGTGTGTGTGTGGGAGAGTGTTGGGGTGTGTGTGTGGGAGAGTGTTGGGGTGTGTGTGTGGGAGAGTGTTGGGGTGTGTGTGTGTGTGTGTGTGTGTGTGTGTGTGTGTGTGTGTGTGTGGGAGGGAGAGTGTTGGGGTGTGTGTGTGTGTGGGAGAGTGTTGGTGTGTGTGTGTGGGAGAGTGTTGGTGTGTGTGTGTGGGAGAGTGTTGGTGTGTGTGTGTGGGAGTGTGTTGGGGTGTGTGTGTGGGAGAGTGTTGGGGTGTGTGTGTGGGAGAGTGTTGGGGTGTGTGTCTGTGTGTGGGAGAGTGTTGGGGAGTGTGTGTGTGTGTGGGAGTGTGTTGGGGTGTGTGTGTGTGTGTGGGAGATTGTTGTGTGTGTGGGAGCGTGTTGGGGTGTGTGTGTGTGGGAGAGTGGGAGAGTGTTGGGGTGTGTGTGTGTGTGTGTGTGTGTGTGGGAGAGTGTTGGGGTGTGTGTGTGGGAGAGTGTTAGGGTGTGTGTGTGTGTGTGTGTGTGGTAGGGAGAGTGTTGGGGTGTGTGTGTGTGTGGGAGAGTGGGGTGTGTGTGTGTGTGTGGGAGAGTGGTGGGGTTTGTGTGTGTGGGAGAGTGTTGGGGTGTGTGTGTGTGTCTGTGTGTGGGAGAGTGTTGGGGTATGTGTGTGTGAGGGAGAGTTTTGGGGTGTGTGTGTGTGTGGGAGAGTGTTGGGGGGTGTGTGTGTGGGAGAGTGTTGGGGGGTGTGTGTGTGGGAGCGTGTTGGGGTGTGTGTGTGTGGGAGAGTGGGGTGTGTGTGGGGGGGAGAGTGTTGGGGTGTGTGTGTGTGTGGGAGAGTGTTAGGGTGTGTGTGTGTGTGGGAGAGTGTTGGGGGGTGTGTGTGTGGGAGAGTGTTGGGGGGTGTGTGTGTGGGAGAGTGTTGGGGGGTGTGTGTGTGGGAGAGTGTTGGGGGGTGTGTGTGTGGGAGAGTGTTGGGGTTTGTGTGTGGGAGAGTATTGGGGTGTGTGTGTCTGTGTGTGGGAGAGTGTTGGGTTGTGTGTGTGTGTGTGTGGGAGTGTGTTGGGGTGTGTGTGTGGGAGAGTGTTGGGTTGTGTTTGTGTGTGTGTGGGAGTGTGTTGGGGTGTGTGTGTGTGTGGGAGAGTGTTGGGGTGTGTGTGTGTGTGTGGGAGAGTGTTGGGGTGTGTGTGGGAGCGTGTTGGGGTGTGTGTGTGTGGGAGAGTGTTGGGGTGTGTGTGGGAGCGTGTTGGGGTGTGTGTGTTTGGGAGAGTGGTGTGTGTGTGTGTGTGTGTGTGTGTGTGTGTGTGTGTGTGGGAGAGTGTTGGGGGTGTGTGTGTGTGTGTGGGAGAGTGTTCGGGGGTGTGTGTGTGTGTGTGGGAGAGTGTTGGGGTGTGTGTGTGTGTGTGTGTGGGAGAGTGTTGGGGTGTGTGTGTGGGAGAGTGTTGGGGTGTGTGTGTGTGTATGTGGGAGTGTGTTGGTGTGTGTGTGTGTGGGAGTGTGTTGGGGTGTGTGTGTGTGTGGGAGAGTGTTGGGGGTGTGTGTGTGGGAGAGTGTTGGGGGGTGTGTGTGTGGGAGAGTGTGGGGGGTGTGTGTGTGGGAGATTGTTGGGTTGTGTGTGTGTGTGCGTGTGGGAGAGTGTTGGGGGGTGTGCGTGTGGGAGAGTGTTGGGGTGTGTGCGTGTGGGAGAGTGTTGGGGTGTGTCTGTGTGTGTGGGAGAGTGTTGGGGTGTGTGTGTGTGTGTGTGTGTGTGTGGGAGAGTGTTGGTGTGTGTGTGTGTGTGGGAGAGTGTTGGTGTGTGTGTGTGTGTGGGAGAGTGTTGGGGTGTGTGTGTGTGGGAGAGTGTTGGGGTGTGTGTGTGTGTGTGGGAGAGTGTAGGGGTGTGTGTGTGTGTGTGGGAGAGTGTTGGGGTGTGTGTGTGTGTGTGAGAGTGGGGTGTGTGTGTGTGTGTGTGGGAGCGTGTTGGGGTGCGTGTGGGAGCGTGTTGGGGTGCGTGTGGGAGCGTGTTGGGGTGCGTGTGGGAGCGTGTTGGGGTGTGTGTGGGAGCGTGTTGGGGTGTGTGTGTGTGGGAGAGTGGGGTGTGTGTGTGTGGGAGAGTGGTGGGGTGTGTGTGTGTGAGAGTGGGGTTTGTGTGTGTGTGTGGGAGAGTGTTGGGGGGTGTGTGTGTGGGAGCGTGTTGGGGTGTGTGTGTGTGGGAGAGTGGGGTGTGTGTGTGTGGGAGAGTGTTGGGGTGTGTGTGTGTGTGGGAGATTGTTGGGTTGTGTGTGTGTGTGTGTGTGGGAGAGTGTTGGGGTGTGTGTGTGTGGGAGAGTGTTGGGGTGTGTGCGTGTGGGAGAGTGTTGGGTTGTGTGTGTGTGTGGGAGAGTGTTGGGGTGTGTCTGTGTGTGTGTGTGTGTGTGGGAGAGTGTTGGGGTGTGTGTGTGTGTGTGGGAGAGTGTTGGGGTGTGTGTGTGTGTGTGGGAGAGTGGGGTGTGTGTGTGTGTGTGTGTGGGAGAGTGTTGGGGTGTGTGTGGGAGCGTGTTGGGGTGTGTGTGGGAGCGTGTTGGGGTGTGTGTGTGTGGGAGAGTGGGGTGTGTGTGTGTGGGAGAGTGGTGGGGTGTGTGTGTGTGAGAGTGGGGTTTGTGTGTGTGTGTGGGAGAGTGTTGGGGGGTGTGTGTGTGGGAGCGTGTTGGGGTGTGTGTGTGTGGGAGAGTGGGGTGTGTGTGTGTGGGAGAGTGGGGTGTGTGTGTGTGGGAGAGTGGGGTGTGTGTGTGTGGGAGAGTGTTGGGGTGTGTGTGTGTGTGGGAGATTGTTGGGTTGTGTGTGTGTGTGTGTGTGGGAGAGTGTTGGGGTGTGTGTGTGTGGGAGAGTGTTGGGGTGTGTGTGTGTGGGAGAGTGTTGGGGTGTGTGCGTGTGGGAGAGTGTTGGGTTGTGTGTGTGTGTGGGAGAGTGTTGGGTTGTGTGTGTGTGTGGGAGAGTGTTGGGGTGTGTGTGTGTGTGTGGGAGAGTGTTGGGGTGTGTGTGTGTGTGTGAGAGTGGGGTGTGTGTGTGTGTGTGTGTGTGTGGGAGAGTGTTGGGGTGTGTGTGGGAGCGTGTTGGGGTGTGTGTGGGAGCGTGTTGGGGTGTGTGTGTGTGGGAGAGTGGGGTGTGTGTGTGTGGGAGAGTGGTGGGGTGTGTGTGTGTGAGAGTGGGGTTTGTGTGTGTGTGTGGGAGAGTGTTGGGGTGTGTGTGTGGGAGAGTGTTTGGGTATGTGTGTCTGTGTGTGGGAGAGTGTTGGGGTGTGTGTGTGTGTGTGTGTGTGTGTGTGGGAGAGTGTTGGGGGGTGTGTGTGTGTGTGGGAGAGTGTTGGGGGGTGTGTGTGTGGGTGAGTGTGGGGGTGTGTGTGTGTGCGTGTGTGGGGGAGAGTGTTGGGGTGTGTGTGTGTGTGGTTGAGTAGGGTGTGTGTGTGTGTGTGGGAGATGTTGGGGTGTGTGTGTGTGTGTGTGGGAGACTGTTGGGGTGTGTGTGTGTGTGTGTGTGTGTGTGAGAGTGTTGGGGGGTGTGTGTGTGGGAGAGTGGTGGGGGGTGTGTGTGTAGGAGAGTGGTGGGGGGTGTGTGTGTAGGAGAGTGGTGGGGGGTGTGTGTGTGGGAGAGTGGTGGGGGGTGTGTGTGTGGGAGAGTGTTGGGGGGTGTGTGTGTGGGAGAGTGTTGGGGGGTGTGTGTGTGGGAGAGTGTTGGGGGGTGTGTGTGTGGGAGAGTGTTGGGGTGTGTGAGTCTGTGTGTGGGAGAGTGTTGGGGTGTGTGTGTGTGTGGGAGCGTGTTGGGGTGTGTGTGGGAGCGTGTTGGGGTGTGTGTGGGAGCGTGTTGGGGTGTGTGTGGGAGCGTGTTGGGGTGTGTGTGTGTGGGAGAGTGGGGTGTGTGTGTGTGGGAGAGTGTTGGGGTGTGTGTGTGTGGGAGAGTGTTGGGGTGTGTGTGTGTGTGTGGGAGAGTGGTGGGGTGTGTGTGTGTGGGAGAGTGTTGGGGGGTGTGTGTGTGGGGGAGAGTTTTGGGGTGTGTGTGTGTGTGTGTGGGAGAGTGGGGTTTGTGTGTGTGGGAGAGTATTGGCGTGTGTGTGTGTGTGTGTGGGAGAGTGTTGGGGGGTGTGTGTGTGGGAGAGTGTTGGGGGGTGTGTGTGTGGGAGAGTGTTGGGGGGTGTGTGTGTGGGGGAGAGTGTTGGGGGTGTGTGTGTGTGCGTGTGTTGGGGAGAGTGTTGGGGTTTGTGTGTGTGGTTGAGTAGGGTGTGTGTGTGTGTGTGTGTGGGAGAGTGTTGGGGGGTGTGTGTGTGGGAGAGTGTTGGGGGGTGTGTGTGTGTGGGAGAGTGTTGGGGGTGTGTGTGTGTGCGTGTGTTGGGGAGCGTGTTGGGGTGTGTGTGTGTGGGAGAGTGGGGTGTGTGTGTGTGGGAGAGTGTTGGGGTGTGTGTTGGGGTGTGTGTGTGTGTGTGGGAGAGTGGTGGGGTGTGTGTGTGTGGGAGAGTGGTGGGGTGTGTGTGTGTGGGAGAGTGTTGGGGTGTGTGTGTCTGTGTGTGGGAGAGTGTTGGGGTGTGTGTGTGTGTGTGTGGGAGAGTGTTGGGGTGTGTGTGGGAGAGTGTTGGGGTGTGTGTGGGAGCGTGTTGGGGTGTGTGTGTGTGGGAGAGTGGGGTGTGTGTGTGTGGGAGAGTGTTGGGGTGTGTGTGTGTGTGTGTGTTTGTGGGAGGGAGAGTGTTGGGGTGTGTGTGTGTCTGTGGGAGAGTGGGGTGTGTGTGTGTGTGTGGGAGAGTGGTGGGGTGTGTGTGTGTGGGAGAGTGTTGGGGTGTGTGTGTGTGTGGGAGAGTGTTGGGGTGTGTGTGTGTGTGTGTGGGAGAGTATTGGGGTGTGTGTGTGTGTGGGAGAGTGTTGGGGTGTGTGTGTGTGTGGGAGAGTGTTGGGGTGTGTGTGTGTGTGGGAGAGTGTTGGGGGGTGTGTGTGTGTGGGAGAGTGTTGGGGTGTGTGTGTGGGAGAGTGTTGGGGTGTGTGTGTCTGTGTGTGGGAGAGTGTTGGGGTGTGTGTGTGGGAGAGTGTTGGGGTGTGTGTGTGGGAGAGTGTTGGGTTGTGTGTGTGGGAGAGTGTTGGGGTGTGTGTGTCTGTGTGTGGGAGAGTGTTGGGGTGTGTGTGTGTGTGTGGGAGAGTGTTGGGGTGTGTGTGTGTGTGTGGGAGAGTGTGGGGGGGTGTGTGTGGGAGAGTGTGGGGGTGTGTGTGTGTGCGTGTGTGGGGGAGAGTGTTGGGGTGTGTGTGTGTGTGGTTGAGTAGCGTGTGTGTCTGTGTGTGTGGGAGACTGTTGGGGTGTGTGTGTCTGTGGGAGACTGTTGGGGTGTGTGTGTTTGTGTGTGTGTGGGAGAGTGTTGGGGGGTGCGTGTGTGGGAGAGTGTTGGGGGGTGCGTGTGTGGGAGAGTGTTGGGGGGTGTGTGTGTGGGAGAGTGTTGGGGGGTGTGTGTGTGGGAGAGTGTTGGGGGGTGTGTGTGTGGGAGAGTGTTGGGGGGTGTGTGTGTGGGAGAGTGTTGGGGTGTGTGTGTGTGTGGGAGAGTGTTGGGGTGTGTGTGTGTGGGAGAGGGTTGGGGTGTGTGTGTGTGTGGGAGTGTGTTGGGGTGTGTGTGTGGGAGTGTGTTGGGGTGTGTGTGTGGGAGAGTGTTGGGGTGTGTGTGTGGGAGAGTGTTGGGGTGTGTGTGGGAGTGTGTTGGGGTGTGTGTGTGGGAGTGTGTTGGGGTGTGTGTGTGGGAGAGTGTTGGGGTGTGTGTGGGAGAGTGTTGGGGTGTGTGTGGGAGAGTGTTGGGGTGTGTGTGGGAGAGTGTTGGGGTGTGTGTGTGTGTGGGAGAGTGTTGGTGTGTGTGTGTGGGAGAGTGTTGGTGTGTGTGTGTGGGAGTGTGTTGGTGTGTGTGTGTGGGAGTGTGTTGGTGTGTGTGTGTGGCAGTGTGTTGGGGTGTGTGTGTGGGAGAGTGTTGGGGTGTGTGTGTGGGAGAGTGTTGGGGTGTGTGTCTGTGTGTGGGAGAGTGTTGGGGAGTGTGTGTGTGTGTGGGAGTGTGTTGGGGTGTGTGTGTGTGTGTGGGAGATTGTTGTGTGTGTGGGAGCGTGTTGGGGTGTGTGTGTGTGGGAGAGTGGGAGAGTGTTGGGGTGTGTGTGTGTGTGTGTGTGTGTGGGAGAGTGTTGGGGTGTGTGTGTGGGAGAGTGTTGGGGTGTGTGTATGTGTGTGTGTGTGTGTGGTAGGGAGAGTGTTGGGGTGTGTGTGTGTGTGGGAGAGTGGGGTGTGTGTGTGTGGGAGAGTGGTGGGGTTTGTGTGTGTGGGAGAGTGTTGGGGTGTGTGTGTGTGTCTGTGTGTGGGAGAGTGTTGGGGTGTGTGTGTGTGAGGGAGAGTTTTGGGGTGTGTGTGTGTGTGGGAGAGTGTTGGGGGGTGTGTGTGTGGGAGAGTGTTGGGGGGTGTGTGTGTGGGAGAGTGTTGGGGTGTGTGTGTGTGTGTGTGTGGGAGAGTGTTGGGGTGTGTGTGTGTGTGGGAGAGTTTTGGGGTGTGTGTGTGTGTGTGTGGGAGAGTGGGGTTTGTGTGTGTGGGAGAGTGTTGGGGTGTGTGTGTGTGTGTGGGAGAGTGTTGGGGTGTGTGTGTGTGTGTGTGGGAGAGTATTGGTGTGTGTGTGTGTGTGTGGGAGAGTGTTGGGATGTGTGTGTGTGGGAGAGTGTTGGGATGTGTGTGTGTGGGAGAGTGTTGGGGTGTATGTGTGTGGGAGAGTGTTGGGGTGTGTGTGTCTGTGTGTGGGAGAGTGTTGGGGTGTGTGTGTGTGTGTGTGTGGGAGAGTGTTGGGGGGTGTGTGTGTGTGTTGGAGAGTGTTGGGGGGTGTGTGTGTGGATGAGTGTTGGGGGGTGTGTGTGTGGATGAGTGTTGGGGGGTGTGTGTGTGGGAGAGTGTGGGGGGGTGTGTGTGGGAGAGTGTGGGGGGGTGTGTGTGGGAGAGTGTGGGGGTGTGTGTGTGTGGATGAGTGTTGGGGGGTGTGTGTGTGGATGAGTGTTGGGGGGTGTGTGTGTGGATGAGTGTTGGGGGGTGTGTGTGTGGGAGAGTGTTGGGGGTGTGTGTGTGGGAGAGTGTGGGGGTGTGTGTGTGGGAGAGTGTGGGGTTGTGTGTGTGTGGATGAGTGTGGGGGTGTGTGTGTGTGGATGAGTGTTGGGGGGTGTGTGTGTGGATGAGTGTTGGCGGGTGTGTGTGTGGGAGAGTGTTGGCGGGTGTGTGTGTGGGAGAGTGTGGGGGTGTGTGTGTGTGCGTGTGTGGGGGAGAGTGTTGGGGTGTGTGTGTGTGGTTGAGTAGGGTGTGTGTGTGTGTGTGGGAGACTGTTGGGGGGTTTGTGTGTGTGTGGGAGACTGTTGGGGTGTGTGTGTGTGTGTGTGTGGGAGAGTGTTGGGGGGTGTGTGTGTGTGTGGGAGAGTATTGGCGTGTGTGTGTGTGTGGGAGAGTGTTGGGGTGTGTGTGTGTGGGAGAGTGTTGGGGTGTGTGTGTGTGGGAGAGTGTTGGGGTGTGTGTGTGGGAGAGTGTTGGGGTGTGTGTGTCTGTGTGTGGGAGAGTGTTGGGGTGTGTGTGTGTGTGTGTGGGAGAGTGTTGGGGGTGTGTGTGTGTGTTGGAGACTGTTGGGGGGTGTGTGTGTGTGTGGGAGAGACTGTTGGGGGGTGTGTGTGTGTGTGGGAGAGACTGTTGGGGGGTGTGTGTGTGTGTGTGGGAGACTGTTGGGGTGTGTGTGTGTGTGTGTGTGTGGGAGAGTGTTGGGGGGTGTGTGTGTGGGAGAGTGTTGGGGGGTGTGTGTGTGGGAGAGTGTTGGGGGGTGTGTGTGTGTGTGGGAGAGGGTTTGGGTGTGTGTGTGTGTGGGAGAGTGTTGGGGTGTGTGTGTGTGTGTGTGTGTGTGTGTGTGTGAGGGAGAGAGTTGGGGTGTGTGTGTGTGTGTGTGTGTGAGGGAGAGTGGCGTCTGTGTGTGTGTGTGTGTGGGAGAGTGTTGGGTAGTGTGTGTGGGAGAGTGTTGGCGTGTGTGTGTCTGTGAGGGAGAGTGTTGGGGTGTGTGTGTGTGTGTGTGAGGGAGAGTGTTGGGGTGTGTGTGTGTGTGTGTGTGTGTGTGTGTGTGTGTGTGTGAGGGAGAGAGTTGGGGTGTGTGTGTGTGTGTGAGGGAGAGTGGCGTCTGTGTGTGTGTGTGTGTGGGAGAGTGTTGGGTAGTGTGTGTGGGAGAGTGTTGGCGTGTGTGTGTCTGTGAGGGAGAGTGTTGGGGTGTGTGTGTGTGTGTGTGTGTGGGAGAGTGTTTGGGTGTGTGTGTGTTGGGGTGTGTGTGTTTATGAGAGAGTGTTGGGGTGTGTGCGTGTGTGAGGGAGAGAGTTGGGGTGTGTGTGTGTGTTGGGGTGTGCGTGTGTGTTTGTGAGAGAGTGTTGGGGTGTGTGTGTGTGTGAGAGTGTTGGGGTGTGTGTGTGAGGGAGAGTGTTGGCTTTGTGTGTGTGTGTGTGTGTGTTTGTGAGAGACTGTTGGTGTGTGTGTGAGGGAGAGTGTTGGCTTTGTGTGTTTGTGTGTGTGTGTGAGGGAGAGTGTTGGGGTGTGTGTGTGTGAGGGAGAGTGTTGGCATCTGTGTGTCTGTGAGGGAGAGTGTTGGCGTGTGTGTGTGTGTGTGTGTGTGAGGGAGTGTGTTGGCGTGTGTGTGGTAGAATGTTGGTGTGTGTGTGTGTGTGTGTGTGGGAGAGTGTTGGGGTGTGTGTGTGAGGGAGAGTGGCGTCTGTGTGTGTGTGTGTGTGTGAGTGTGTTGGGCTGTGTGTGTGTTGGAGAGTGTTGGGTAGTGTGTGTGGGAGAGTGTTGGGGTGTGATTGTGTGTGAGGGAGAGTGTTGGGGTGTGTGCGTGTGTGTGTGTGTGTGTTTGTGAGAGAGTGTTGGCATGTGTATGTGTGTGTGTGAGGGAGAGAGTTGGGGTGTGTGTGTGTGTGTGTGTGGGAGAGTGTTTGGGGTGTGTGTGTGTGTTGGGCTGTGTGTGTGGGAGAGTGTTGGGTAGTGTGTGTGGGAGAGTGTTGGCGTGTGTGTGTCTTGAGGGAGAGTGTTGGGGTGTGTGTGTGTGTTTATGAGAGAGTGTTGGGGTGTGTGCGTGTGTGAGGGAGAGAGTTGGGGTGTGTGTGTGTGTTTGTGTTTGTGTGTGTGTGTGTTTGGGTGTGTGTGTTGGGGTGTGCGTGTGTGTTTGTGAGAGAGAGTGTTGAGAGAGTGTTGGGGTGTGTGTGTGAGGGAGAGTGTTGGCTTTGTGTGTGTGTGTGTGGGGGTGTGTGTGTGTGAGGGAGAGTTTTGGGGTGGGTATGTGAGGGAGAGTGTTGGCGTGTGTGTGTGTGTGAGATGGAGAGTGTTGGGGTGTGTGTGAGTGATTGTGTTGGCGTGTGTGTGTGTGTGTGTGTGTGTGTGTGTGTGTGAGTGAGAGAGAAACTAAACAGATCAGTTTCATCTCAGAAGCACAACCTGGCCCCAAAAGCACCAGAGGTTCCTGCAGAGCATTACTGCAGCGGCCTGTGAGCTTTGACTGTTTGTCTACAAACAGCATAAACAAAAAGCCTTTCTGTTATTTCCAAATGCCATCGTACCCGTAAATTATTGACTAACCTCTCTGTACCCGGGGATCAAGTCGAAATTGACAATCTACTATGGCTCGAAGAAAAGACTGATCAGAATATTTGCTAACGTTGAGAAGCAAAGAATGTGTATCATTTGGAAATGAATTAATTTATGTCAATTACAAGTCTGTATTGACCAAATCACTAATCTCTGGGAAGGGAGGGGAGAAAAAAATGTAATTTTTTCGTAGCTTATTGGAATACTCGTTTTTATTTCAGAGGAGTTGAAACAAGAGTTACAAGGCATCAGTTTAGTTATACAAAGCTGCAGTTAGTCCTCTATTATTGGACTGTTCATTTCTGGAGTTCTCATGGCGCAGTGGCAGTGTGCCTCGAGCTCTGGGTTCGAGTTCAGCTCCAGAATTTAATGACCTGGGGTGGTGCGTTTGCAAAGTGGCCAAGCAGGTTGGCATCAGCTTGCAAACCTTTCCAACACCCGCAGATGGCAGGTGGTAAGAGTGGGAGAAATTCCTGCTCCAATGACATTGGAGGCTCTCCACATCAAACCTTCATGCTTGTTAAAGTGGGAATATGGAGGGCGAGGGGGCTGTTAGGTTGGGCACCAAATAACACTGGGTTCGATGCTCGGGTGAAACTGGCACCAGCCTCTGCGCCCTACCTGTGGCACTGTGGCTTGGACCAGCCTTTGGTTAGAGAAACCTCAATGAAGATGTTAGACATGGTGCTGTAGTGGTAATGTTACCAGCCGATTATTCAAAACCCCAGGTTAATGTTCTAGGCAGTCGGGTTCACATCCCTACCATGCAGATGGCACAATTTGGATTCAGTACAAAACAATCTCTGGAATGCTGGGGTAAGGTATTCACAAGGTGCTGGGAATTCCCTGTGTAGCTGGCTCCAGCAGCACTCGAGAAGCTTGACACGATCCAAGACAAAGCAGCCCCCGCTTGACTGGCACCATATCCACAAACATCCCACTCCCTCCACCACTGACACTCAGTAGCAGCAGTGTGTACCATCTACAGGATGTACTGCAGAGATTCACGGAAGATCCTTAGACAGCACCTTCCAAACCCACAACCACTTCCATCTAGAAGGAAAAAGATTGATTGATTGCTTTATTGTTGTCGCGTGTACCGAGATACAGTGAAAAGTGTTGTTTTGCATGCTATACAGGCAGCTTGTACCATACAAAGTGCATCAGGGTAGCAGAACCGAGCACAGACTACAGTGTTACAACCACAGAGAAAGTGCAGAGAAAGAGAGAGACCAGCCTTAATGTTTGGGAGGTTTATTCAAAAGCCTGAGAACATCAGGGAAGAAGCTGTCCTTAAATCTGTTGGTACGTCTGTATAAACACTTCTTTATCTTCTGCCTGGTGGAAGAGAGTATAATCAGGGTGGGAGGGGTCTTTGATGTTGGCTGTTTTCCTGAGGCAGTGGGAAGTGTAGACGGATTTGATGGATGGAAGGTCGGTTTGTGTGATGGTCTGGGCTGTGTTCACAACTGTCTGTAGTTTCTTACGGTCCTGGGCAGAGCAGTTGCCGCACCAAGCCGTGATGCACCCAGGTAGAATGCTTTCTCTGGGGCATCTGTAAAAGCTGGTAAGCATCTGTGTGGACATGCTGAATTTCCTTAGCCTACTGAGGAAGTAGAGATGTTTGGTTTTTTTTTGAATGTTGCATTGACGTGGATAGACCAGGACTGTTTGTTGGTGACCACCACTCCCAGGGACTTAAGGCTCTCATCCGTCTCTACCTCAGCTCCATTGTGCTCCACTCTGCTTCAATGTCCAGATGCTTCGCTTTGCTGATGTTGTGGGAGAGATTGTTATCTTTACACCAAGCTGTTATGGACTCAACTCCTTCCTGCACTGTCTTGTCATGGTTTGAGATCTGACCTTTACGTCTTTATGACTCCATCCAGTGACACGGTTGATGCTGATGGACTGGGATGTCCATCTGAGTGTCTTTCAGAGAGCTTTAGAAAATAACCACGAGGCCCTGTAATGTTATTGCTTCTCATTGATAATCTCTCCAATTGCCAAACTCTTACTCTGTGAATGCTTTCAATTATTCTCCTGGGAAGTCTCTCTCTTTTGTACTTGTTTAAAAACAACAAAAAAAATCTGTGAATGCAGTTGAAGGAAATATGAAGCAAAACAGAAGATAGGTAAGCATGGTGGCTCACTGGTTAGCACTGCTGCCTCACAGCGCTGAGGGCTTGGGTTCAATCCTACCCTCGGGCAACTGTCTGTGCGGAGGTTGCATGGGCTCTCCTGTCTGTGTGGGTTTGCTCCCAGAGCCCAAAGATGTGCAGGTTAGGGTGGATTGGCCATGCTAAATTGTCCGCAGTGTTCAGGGGTGTGCAGACCAGGTGGATTAGCCATGGGAAATGCAGTGTTGCAGGGATGGGTCTAGATGGGATGCTTGTAGGCGTGTCGGTATGGACTCGGTGGGCCGAATGGCCTCTTTCTGCACTGCAGGGGTTGGATAATTCTAAATTGTGCAGAAACCCAGCCGGTCTGGCAGCATCTATGGAGAGAGAAACAGAATTAATGTTTTGGCTTCCTTCTTTGGAAATTTAAAATACTGACAACTTGAGCATTAAACCCCCTCAATCTGCGCAGACCAAAACCCACATGCCACAAGTTCAAAATCTAGCAAATGATAATATTACAATAATATATAATTCTTGTATTGCAGAATAGAAGAAGCTTAGAAATGGTAGGGAGTGGAAGTAGAGGGAAGTGGAATATTTGTGCTTATGAGGAATAACATGCTGGCAGCAGTAAAAATGAGCAAAACAAGCTTGAATTGACCTAAGAGAGACAATAAAGGATTAATCACACTGATGGATGAAGCCTATAGATGAGATAATGGTGGAAGGGAATGGCAGGAAGAAAAATGTCAATAAGTTAGAGAATGTACCTCTGTTTTACTCAATAATCATTGGGGCAATTATCAACTACACTGATGTTAATGAGACTGAAGGGGTAGGTACATGGGATAAGTGAGTTCCCAAAAGATGCACAGAACTCTTTTCCAACCTGCTATGTAAAAAAGCCCAAGAGGGGAAAGTTCAACATTCAGTCACATAATGGGGAATGGACCAGACCAGATAAAAGAAGCAAAAGTGGGAGAACATGTGGGTAATAGTGACCATAACATAATGATGGTTGAGAACAATAGAAGTGCGATGAAAGTCAAGTTAGTAGATTGAGCAAAAGTTGAATTTCTGGGGCAGAGGGTAGGACTTTGGACAGTAAAATGGGTACCACTATCAGGAAACGACTGTAGAAGACAATGGGAAAAATTGAAGACGCCGTTTAACAGAATGCGGGAAAATAGATTTGATGCTAAAAGGTAACAAATGAAACACTTGCAATTCCGTGGATGAAGAGAGATGAAAATGACCCTAGGGTTAAGAGAGGGGCAAACATTGAATATGTAATAAAGAGAGGAGAGTAGGAACAAAAACAAGACTCAAGATTCCGTGAGATGGCAAACATTCAGAAAACCAAGGGAAGTTATGGGATTAAATTATTCAGAAATATAAAACAAGATATGAAAACACTTTAGAGGCAGATCAATAAGTGAAGGAAGGCACTGATGCGAAGAGGGTTATTAAGGGATGCTCAGTATATATCAACATGATGTTAATAACTGGCCTTTGCAATGGAAAGCACAATTTCTAAATTGGCAGATGATATCAAATTGTAGGTGATAGCTAATGCTGAGGAGAACTGCACAGGAAGACATTAATCAGTTTGCAGAAAGGGTTCGGAAAAAATTTACAAGGATGTTGTATCAGTGATAATGGGAACTGCAGATGCTGGAGAATCCAAGATAATAAAATGTGAGGCTGGATGAACACAGCAGGCCAAGCAGCATCTCAGGAGTGCTCCTGAGATGCTGCTGGGCCTGCTGTGTTCATCCAGCCTCACATTTTATTATTTACAAGGATGTTGCTGGGTTTGGAGGGTTTGAGCTACAGGGAGATGCTGAATAGGCTGGGACTTTTTTCCCTGGAGTGTCAGAGGCTGAGGGGTGACCTTATAGAGGTTTATAAAATCATGAGGGGCATGGATAGGGTGAATAGCCAAGATCTTTTCCCCAGGGTGGGGGAGGTCAAAACTAGAGGGGTGTAGGTTTAAGGTGAGAGGGGAGAGATATAAAAGGGACCTAAGGGGCATCTTTTTCACAGAGGGTGGTGGAATGAGCTGCCAGAGGAAGTGGTGCAGGCTGGTACAATTACAACATTTAAAAGGCATCTGGATGTGTATATGAATAGGAAGGGTTTAGAGGGATATGGGCCAAATGCTGGCAAATGGGACTAGACTAATTTAGGATACCTGGTTAGCATGGACAAGTTGGGCTGAGGGGTCTATTTCCATGCTGTACAGCTCTTTGATTCTATGACCAATAGGCAAGAGATTGGCAAATGAAGTGGATTTTTAGTAGGAAGAACAGGGAAGCCAGACATTACTTGCAGTGCTAAGCCTTGGAGGGGCTCTGGGTAACAAATCCGCCAATCTCTCAAAGCTTTGCCATGAGTTAGCAAAACTGTGAAGACACAAGCAAACCAGACACTAGGTAATACTTCTAGAAGGACAGAAATGAAAAGTCAAGAAGCTATTCTTAACATGTATCAGCCCTCCATGAGACCACACTTTCTGGCATTGTGGTTTTGGTCTCCACATGAAATAAAAGCATATGGGAGACATTGGCAAGGATGGAGGCAAGGTTTCCAAGGATGAGACCAGAAAGGTGTGGGTTTTCCCATCAGGAAGGGATTGAACAAGGGTTAAGCAACTGGTGGCCCTGGAGTGGGTTCAGAGGAGGTTCACGAGAACAGTCCCGGGAATGGAAAGCTTAACATATGAGGAACGTTTGAGGACTCTGGGACTACACTCATTGGAGTTTAGAAGGATGGCGGGGTTGGGGGGGGGGGGGGTGCGGGATCTAATTGAAACTTACAGAATACTGAGTGGCCTGGACAGAGTGGATGTTGGGAAGATGCTTCCATTGATAGGAGAGACTAGAACCTGAGGGCACAGCCTTAGAGTAAAGGGAAGACCTTTTAGAACGGAGATAAGGAGAAACTTCTTCATCCAGTGAGTGGTGAATCTATGGAATTCACTGCCATATTTCAGACGGAGATAGATCAGTTCTTGATTGTCGGGGGATCAAGGGAGAAAGGGGTTGGGAAATTTGTTAGCCATGGTTGAATAGCAGAGCAGACTCGATGGGCTGAATGGCCTAATTTCTGCTCCTATGTCTGATGGTCTTATTGGCTCAAGGTGGCCTAATACAAGGTATTTATGATGAAAGGTTATGGTTGAACTAATAGTGTTTCCTCTCTTGGGGTAAGGCAGAAGTCGAGGCCATCAATAAGGGAGTCACCAAGGAATCCAATCAGGAATTTAGAAGTAAGTTAGGAGAATGTGGGACTCAGTCCCAAAGGGAGTATTTCAGGTGATGGGTCTCAGCAGGAGATGTATCAATACCATGCAACCTGGACATATGAGACAATATTTTGATTTATGGAGCCAGAAGCCACATGACACCAGGTCATAGCCCGACAGGTTTATTTGCAATCACAGGCTTTCGAAGCGCTGCTCCTTTGTCAGGAGAAGTGACAAAATGACCCAATGAAGGGGCAGTGCTGTGAAAGCCTGTGATTTCAAATAAACCTGTTGGACTATAACCTGGTGTCATGTGGCCTCTAACTTTGTCCACCCCAGTCCAAGACCAACACCTCCACATCTTCATGGAAACGGACCCTTCGGCCCAACCAGTTCATGCTGAACAGAATCCCAATCTAAACTAGTCCCACCTGCCTGTGTTTAGCCAATATCCCGCCAAACCTTTCTTATTCGTGTAATTATCTAAATATCTTTTAAACGTTGTAACTGTACCTGCGTCCACCACTTCCTCTGGATGCTCATTCCACGTGCAAACCACTCTGCTTTAAAAAAAAGTTGCTCCTCATGTCTTTTGTAAAATCTTTCTCCTCTTGCCTTGAAAATATGCCCCCCGAGTCTTGAAATTCCCCACTGTAGGTAAAGATACCTGTCATTCACCTTATCCATACCCATTTTGATTTTATAAACCGCTATAAGGTCACCCCTCAACCTCGTACACTCCAATGGAAAAAAGTCCCAGCTTATTCTACCTCTTCTTTTTTAATAACTCAAACCCTCCATTCCTGGCAACATCCTGGTAAATCTCTTCTGAACCCTCTCCGGCTTAGTAATAATATCCTTCCTATACCAAGGGAATCTGTACTGGGCCCAAACTCGCCACCACTGCTGCCTCCGTGAGTCTGCATTGGACACAGACGTCACTGGGAGCGGAGGCTTGGGGACCGCTTTGCAGAACACCTCCACTCGGTTCGCAATAAACAACTGCACCTCCCAGTCGTGAACCATTTTAACTCCCCCTCCCATTCCGCAGACGACATGACTATCCTGGGCCTCCTGCAGTGCCACAATGATGCCACCCGAAGGTTGCAGGAACAGCATCTCATATTCCGCTTGGGAACCCTGCAGCCCAATGTTATCAATGCGGACTTCACCAGCTTCAAAATCTCCCCTTCCCCCACCGCATCCCAAAACCAGCCCAGTTCATCCCTGCCTCCCTAACCTGTTCTTCCTCTCACCTATCCCCTCCTCCCATCTCAAGCCGCACCTCCATTTCCACATACTAACCTCATCCCGCCCCCTTGACCTGTCCGTCCTCCCCGAACTGACCTATCCCCTCCCTACCTCCCCACCTACACTCACCTCCACTGGCTCCATCCCCGCCTCTTTGACCTATCTGTCTCCTCTCCACCTATCTTCTCCTCTATCCATCTTGTGTCTGCCTCCCCCCTCTCCCTATTTATTTCAGAACCCTCTTCCCCTCCCCCGTTTCTGAAGAAGGGGCTAGGCCCGAAACGTCAAACTTTCCTGCTCCTCTGATGCTGCTTGGCCTGCTGTGTTCGTCCAGCTCCACACCTTGTTATCTCCATAGCAGCAGTTGTGAGGTGGCGCTAGGACTGCCTCATTGCTTCACCCAAATTGTCACTGTGAGCCCACACTGGGTCATGCACAGGACCGGGAGCCTGGGTGCAGAGGGCCGTGAGCTTGCACAGAGGCCTAGGAGCCTGCACCGGGCCTGCTCGCACACAGCTGGGAGCCCGCGTGCAGGGGGCCAGGAGCCCGTGCCAGGCCCACTTGCCGCTGCTGATGCCATCGTAGCAAGCTCTCGAGCCCTTCGACAAGAGGCAAATAAAG
This sequence comes from Stegostoma tigrinum, assembly GCF_030684315.1. Classification (NCBI taxonomy): domain Eukaryota; kingdom Metazoa; phylum Chordata; class Chondrichthyes; order Orectolobiformes; family Stegostomatidae; genus Stegostoma; species Stegostoma tigrinum. Next base: position 2,963,238 of record NC_081404.1, read on the forward strand.
GAAAAGAAAACAAGATAAAAAAACGGAAACAAAAAGTAAAACAGACGGAGCGGGTGAGCCCCAAGTTCAGAAGCCCCAACCAACTGCCATCTTACTGGAAGCCGAAGTTTTGTGGTAGAAGAAAGAAATAAAAGATGTACTTGGGACGGGCGTGCAGTAAGCATGAAAAAAAAACAACATTGGAAGCGTTCCACAAAGAGGAAATAAATAACCACCGAGATTACCACCTGAAATTGTTGGAGGGTAAGCGTGAGTTCAGAAACCTGTGAAAGATGAGGTTCTGATCCTCCACCCTGACTAGAACCAGTGTAGCGGGCCCAGGATAGAGACGTCAGCGTGACAGCAAGATTGAGCATTAAAAGGTAGCAGGAAACTCGGGGTCACACTTGCTGACGGGACCCAAAACGAGGTTTTGCTGAACAAAAAAGGGCAGGTTTTGTACCTTCTGCATGGGAAGGTGGGGGAGGGGCCATGATGACTGAGGTGGTGGGAATGACTGAGAATTGGGCCAGAGTACCTTAGAGGGTGCAGGCCTTTCAGAATGCTGATAGAGGAGGGGGAAGGTATATTTGGTGAGGGCATTGGGCTGGAGGAGGTTCTAGAGGCTGCTGTGGGGGATAGATCGAGAGAATACGTAAGGAGTGCTGATATGGAAAGTGGCGCCATCAGAATGGAATGAGCAAAGTTGGGGAAACTGGGAGAGGGGAATGGAGTCCTTACAGGAAGCAGAGTGTGAGCAAATATGGTTTGGGAATTAGTGGATATTTGTGTATTGCCAGAAATGGAAACTGAAGCCATGGCGGGGATGTGTCAGTGATGCCAAGAGAGGGGTGGAAATTGGAAGTAAAGTTGCTGAGATGTTTTCATGTCAGGGAGAACAGATTTTTATCCTAATATTCCTTTTAGTTAGTAGCACAGCTGCCCCAGGCTCATCTTTTGTTTCTTTGACTCTTGTCCTATCCCCTCACTCTGGAAGATAAACTTCCATGTTGTCCTATCTCTCTTTTGTCTCTCACCCTATCACAGACTCTTCTTTCATCTTTGCTCCACCTACTCCTTGCTGGAAACCAGATGTTGAATCATACCGGCCAGAAGAGGCCCTTCGGCCCATCAAGTCTGCACCAACAAACACTACTCTAAATCTACGCCAGCCCCACTTTCCTGTACTAGGCCCCATCGCCTTGATTGTAATGAGTCTCCAAGTTCTCATTCAAGTACGTTTTATAAGGTTGTGAGGTTTCCTGCCTCCACTACCCTCCCAGGAGGGCATTCCAGACCCGCACCACCCACTGGGTGAAAGGAGTTTTCCTCAAATTCCCACTAAACCTCCAGGGCCTGTCCCTGCCCCTCACAGACCTCTATCAGGTCCCCCCTCAGCTTTCCCTGCTCTATAGATAACAACCTGAGTTTATCCAGCCCCTCTCCTTCACTAAAGTGCTCCATCCCGGGCTGCACCCTGGCATATCTCCCCTGCACCCCCTCCAGTCCAATCACATCCTTCCTATAGTGTGGGTTACTCGTTCGTTTTGCTGAAAAGCCCACAACCTGAAACGTTAACTCCCTTCCTTTGCCTAGGTGCTGCTATTGATAGATTTTTTTTGTTGGATGATGGGTGACAGAACTGCCGGTGAGGAACTGGAGTTAAGGGATAGAACCGCCCGACCCATTTGAATGGAAGGACTTCACAGAGGGCCTTACTCCAGCCCCTGTTTTGTGCCTTACGGATACTAACGTCTGATATCGCTTTTGCCTGCAGCCAGCTCGCAAGTAATGATTGCAGCTGTGAAGAACAGAGGTCTTTGTTTAGCAACTTCCTCAGGCGAGACTCTGTCACCGACTTGGAGCTGGTCTTCGATGCAGCCGAACGCCAAGAGGTCAAACAAAGGCGGGAAAAGGAGTATCAACGTTTTCGAGAGAGGTACAGTTTGATACACTCGCAACGCATCTGTAACTTTTGAGAGTGTGAGGGCAATGAGAAAATATCTTCCTACTATCAGCCAAAAATGTCACCTCATCGAATACAGGTTCAGGCCTGTTGGGTCATGGGTATTTTAAAAGTCAGTTTGACCTCTTCTTATACCCCCACCCCTGCCACAGCAACGTGTTCCTGGTAGTAAAGCTAAACAAACTTATTTGAGACATTTTCCATTCTTTTGTTTATTCTGCTTTGTTGGTTTGTCCTTGGCTTTCATTGTTTCTTACACCCTGTGGTACCAAGTCATGTCCCATTTAAACGTGGCCCATGTCTTTTCACTGCATCCCTTGACCCATTTTGGAAGTTGCCTCCTTGCCACTCGGCCTTCATCACAGGCTTTCTCCTTTCTTCTTCTTGACCCCACCCCCTTCCTGCACCCTCAGAAAAGAAACCACTTGGCCCCCTTTCAGTGCTAATGAGAGGTGCACAGCCTGAAATGGTCACTTTGATTCTCTCAGGGACCTTGGAGGGGCAGGTACATATTTCCTTGAAAGTGGAGTCTCAGGTAGACAGGGCAGTGAGGAAGGTGTTTGGTACGCTTGCCTTTATTGGTCAGTGCATTGAATATCAGAGTTGGGAGGGTCATGTTGTGGCTTTACAGGACACTGGTCAGGGCCACTTTTGGAATACTGCGTACAATTCTGGTCTCCCTGCTACAGGAAGGATGTTGTGAATCTTTAAAGGGTTCAGAAAAGATCTGCGGAGATATTGCCAGGATCGAAGGGTTTGAGCTACAGTGAGAGGCTGAATAGACTGGGGCTATTTTCCCTGGAGTGTTAGAAGCTGAGGGGCAATCTTATGGAAATTTATAAAATCATGAGGGGCATGGAGAGGGTGAATAGACAAGGTCTTCTCCCCAGGGTAGGGGAGTCATAAACTAGAGGGGCATAGGTTTAAGGTGAGAGGGGAAAGAGTTAAAAGGGACCTGAGGGGTAACTTTTTCACACAAAGGGTGGTGCGTGTATGGAACGAGCTGCCAGAGGAAGTGGTGGAGGCTGGTACAGTTACAGCATTTAAAAGGCATCTGGATGGGTTTAGAGGGATATGGGCCAAATGGGACTGGATTTATTTAGGATATCTGATCGGCATGGATGGGTTGGACTGAAGGGTCTGTTTCCGTGCTGTATGCCTCTGTGACAAACACTACCTGAGCTGCTGAGTTCTCCTGGCATGTTTTGTTCCTACAGCAATGATTATTTTCTGTGTCAAGAATGATGACAGCCAAGATGGCTCCCTGTTGTTAGGTTCCCACCTAAAGGTTAATTCTCCTCTTTTTTTTAAGCCCTGTCGTATGAAGGCCAGCAGAAATGATCAGGTTTTGCACCCAAAACAAGGCCCAATTCCTCTACCAATTTCTTTCTGTCTTGCAATTTTCATATGCCGGGCATGTTTACTGTCACAAGTTTGTTGCATAACTTCCTCTGGAGGCATGATGACACTTTCATTGTGGTTGCCATTGTCAAGGATTCCCGTCAGCTTTTTCACTATTTTGGGAACAGCATGAAAATATTGAAGGTAGGAGCAACTGTAGGCCATTCAGCCCCTCAGCCTGCTACATCTTTCTGTATGCCCATATCTGACCATCGAGCTCAATACCCTAATCCTGCCCTCCTGCTCCCCCCCCCCCCCAACACACAGACACACACACAACTATATCTATCTACTTGTTGAAAACGCTGTTTCAGCGTCAACTGCTTTCTGTGGCAGAGAGTTCAACTGGCTCCCCACTCTCTGGATGAAGACATTTCTCCTCAGCTCAGTCCTAAAATGTTTGTCCCTTACCCTTAAACTGTGACTCCTGCTTCTGGACTCCCCCACCATCAGAATCCTGCCTCTGACCTGTCTAGTCCTGTTAGAATTTTCTAGGTTTTTATGAGATTCCACCCCCCCCCCCACCCAAACCCCATCACCAACCCCTCGAAATTCCTTCTTCTAATCTTCAGTGAATACAGTCCTAACACTTGTCCCAGGTATCAGTCTAGTAAACCATCGCTGCACTCCCTCCATCATTTAGAATATCCTTCCTCAGATAAGGAGACCAGAACTGCACACAGTGCTTCAGGTGTGGTCTCATCAAGACCCTGTGCTATTGTAGGAAGACATTCTTGTTCCTGTGTGAGGATCCACAATTTGGCTGCTCAAGTCCAGTCATCTACAGTCTAATTTAATACAGGAAGCAGAGTGTGAGGAAATATGGTTTGGGAATTAGTGGATATTTGCATATTGCCAGAAATGGAAACAGAAGCCATGGAGGGGATGTGTCAGTGATGCCAAGAGAGGGGTGGAAATTGGAAGTAAAGTTGCTGAGATGTTTTCATGGCAGGGAAAACAGATTTTTATCCTAATATTCCTTTCAGTTAGTAGCACAGCTGCCCCAGGCTCATCTTTTGTTTCTTTGACTCCATTCCCCTCTCCCAGTTTCTCCAACTTTGCTCAGTCTGTTCTGATGGCGCCACTTTCCATATCAGTACTCCTTACGTATTCCCTCGATCTATCCCCCACAGCAGCCTCTAGAACCTCCTCCAGCCCAATGCCCTCACCAAATACACCTTCCCCCTCCTCTATCAGCATTCTGAAAGGCCTGCACCCTCTATGGTACTCTGGCCCAATTCTCAGTCATTCCCACCACCTCAGTCATCATGGCCCCTCCCCCACCTTCCCATGCAGAAGGTACAAAACCTGCCCTTTTTTGTTCAGCAAAACCTCGTTTTGGGTCCCGTCAGCAAGTGTGACCCCGAGTTTCCTGCTACCTTTTAATTCTCAATCTTGCTGTCACGCTGACGTCTCTATCCTGGGCCCGCTACACTGTTCTGAACCTAACAGGCAGCTGCTGGGACGACTAAAGGGTGCCTGAATCAATATGGCAATTGGTGCACTTCCTTGTACTTCACTTTTGTATGAAGGCCAGCAGAAATGATCAGGCTTTTGTACCCAAAACAAGGCCCAATTCCTCTTCCAGTTTCTTTGGGTATTGCAAGTTCAATCAACTGCAACCACTGTGGCCTTAAATTTCTGTTTTTGTGATCCTTTCTGAGCTGTTTTTATTATATTTTCCTTTCTGTGGCATACTCCTGAGCTTTCTTCTTTTTTACTTCCTGAACATCAAACACCTAATCAGCACAATTTCCTCCATGTCTTAAAACCATTATCACCTCCAACTCAAACTTTTGGTCTATCTCAAATGATACATACTCAATGGCCTTCATTCTTCACTGGCTCAAACACTCTTCACTCGAGCTTCATGTCGTTTTAAGTGCTGCTTCCTACTCATTCCTACTCCTCTCACCTTCAATAATGTGCTGCACTCTCACATTTGACCCTTTTACCTCGATGTCAATGGTGTGGCTGTGACCACAGTGGTAAGGAGGCAAGGCAGGTTCAATTCTCCCACTTGTGATAGAAGGTGTATGGTTTATATCTGTTTTAATATCATTTGTTTTACAGTTTGAATCAGAAGTAGTGGCATATGTGTCTGAAGGGGTTTAATGATTTTAGGATTAATGGGAGTGTATTTTACTGCATTTCAAAAATCTTAACTTTTATATGTAAATAGTTTGTTCTATTTTATTTCAATTTTCACTTGTGAGCAATAAACCTCTGTGCTCCTAAGATGTTGCTTGGCCTGCTGTGTTCATCCAGCTCCACAGTTTGTCATCTCAGATTTTCCAGCATCTGCAGTTCCCATTATCTCTGATCACAATGTATTAAAACCCACCTTGTTAAATGATCTATCAAGCCACATTTCAGTCTGGGATCATAACACTTGTCTAGTAATGACATTAGCTGGGATCAGAACACATTGCAGCTGCTACCCTGGTCTGAGCTGCATTGGTGTAAGGAGGGACTGAGTGAAGGAGGGGATCTGATCAATCTTGGCAAATTGGACTTGGGGAAGCCTCCTCTTATCTGCTTACAGCCAGCTATATTAGGATGGTTCTGGGCATATTGCCTCAGTCTTTCTGAGGTAGAGAGCACATCTAAATCAAATATAAGACTCAATAAAATCACCTCTCATTCTTCTAAACTCCAATAGGCTCAATTTTTTCAACCTTCCTTTGTAAGAAAAGTCCTTCGTCCCAGAAGTGAGTGGAATGAACTTTCTCTGAACTGCTTCAAAAGCGATTGAATCCTTTTTCAAATAAAAGGAGCTGAGCTGTGTACAATACTTTCGACATGGTATCATCAAGTCTCTATACTGCTGCAATAACCATTCCCTGGTTTATATTTTCTTTCCCTTGCAATAAAACCTGAAGCGTCATAGAGATATACAGCACAGAAACAGACCCTTCAGTTCAACCCATCCATGCCAACCCAGATCTCCTAAATAAATCTAGTCCCATTTACCAGCATTTGGCCCATATCCCTCTAAACCTTCCTATTCACTTACCCATCCAGGTGCCTTTTAAATGCTGTAACTGTACCAGCCTCCACCACTTCCTCTGGAAGCTCATTCCATACGCACACCATCCTCTGTATGAAAAAGTTACCCGTTAAGTGCCCTTTTAACTCTCTTTCCCCTCTCACCTTAAACCTATGCCCCTCTAGTATTTGGAATCCCCTACCCTGGGGGAGGGGGGGAGACCCTGACTGTTCACCCTACCCATGCCCCTCATGACTTTAAACTTGTATAAAGTCACCCCTCAGTCTCTGATGCTCCAGAGAAAATAGCCCCAGTCTATTCAGCGTTCCCCTATAGCTTATACCCTCCAATCCCCAAAGCATCATTGTAAATCTTTTCAGAAACTCTTTCAAGTTTCACAACGTCCTTCCTATAGCAGGGAGACCAGAACTGAACGCAGTATTCCAAAAGTGGCCTAACCAATGTCCTGTACAGCCGCAACATGACCCTCCCAACTCCTACACTCAGTGCACTGACCAATAATGGCAAGCGTATCAAACACCTCTTCACTGCCCTGTCTACCTGAGACTCCACTTTCAAGGAACTATGAACCTTCATCTCTTTGTTCAGAAACACTTCTCTTTAAGTATATAAACCCTGCTGTGTTTTACCTTACCAAAATGCAATTTAACTTCAGGATCACTTGCTGCACATGCATACCAACTTTATATATTGTTAAAAATTCATTTGTGGGATGTGGGTATTCCTGGCTGGGCCTAGCATTTATTGCCTGTCCCTAGTTGCCCCTTGAGAAGGTGACAGTGAGCTGCCTCCTTGGACCTCTGCAGACCATGTGCTGTACGTAGACCCACAATGCCCTGAAGGTGGGAATTCCAGAATTTTGACTCAGTGACACTGAGGGAGCAGCAATATGTATTTCTAGGTCTGGTTTATGTACCAGGAGGTCAAGATCCCTCTCAGATTAACTCTGTTTCTCTTTTCACAGATTCTGTAAAGCCTGCTGAGTATTTGCAGCATTTCCTGTTTTTATTTTGTACATGACCTTTTGTATTTTGGTTCCCCTTTAGGACCAGGTCTTCTGCAGATGCATTGCTTTTTGCCAAAGCAAATTCTCCCTTGGAATATCCCATTCAAGGTGTTGAAGTGAGACCTCTGAAAACCATCTTAATTCCAGGTCAGAAAAAACATAGACAGAAGGGCGTGCCTTATTATCATGAATTCACGAGGTTGAAAAGTACTGAAAACACTTTATTTTTTGGACCGTAGTCCCTGGCAGAATGAAGTGACATTTATTAGCACAAAAGCCCTTGTAACAAGGCCATGAGCATTGTCCTATCGTAGTTTTTTTCAATCTTCCATGGCATCTAGGTGCTGCTGATGTTGCCCATCTCTAATTGCTCTTGGACTGAATGCCCATTGCAGAGGCCAGTTAAGAGTCAACCACATTGTTGTGGGTCTGGAGTCACATGTAGGCCAGACCGGGTAAGGAAGGCAGTTTCCTTCCCTAAAGGACTTCAGTCAACCAGATGGGATATTTCTGACAATTGACAATGGTTTTGGTGCCATTGACCATTAATTTCAGATTTTTTTTTGATTGAATTCAAATTCCACCATCTGCTGTGTTAGGATTTGAACCCTGGGTCCCTGGATTAACACTGTAGTGATAATTACCACTAGGCCATTGCTTCGCCAAAGCCTGAGCCTCTGATCCCATAGTGTAATGGGAATGTCACCACTTGCTGTGGAAGCCCACCATAGCAGTGAGAAATCTTGGCTTTCTATTGGTTAGATCTCTAACAATGAGAGCGTAGCCAAGCTGATGAATAGCTCACAACAGGACCAGGAGCTCCCATCCAATCTCTGCACAGTGATCAGCAGGATATCAGCAAAATTGTGGAAAAATGAGATGAAAGATCATGGAGCTTCACACACAAGTGAGCTGTGCCCATAGCTAAAGGTATCTGCTAGAATTTCCACCACCTTTTACATCTGGAAATCTAAGCTCATCTCACCCCATGTAGCCCAGGCACTTTTCTTCATTTGTGCTTCTCGTCAAAGCACCAAGCCTAGAATCTTTCTCTCAGAACTTGTACTTTACAGTTCATTACAGTAGTATACATGGGGATAATCAGCATCAAAAGAAGGTATGCAGCCCTTTAAGTACATGTAAGCACAGCCATCTCAGTTCCACTCTGTCCCCATAGCCCTGAAAGTTTATTTTCATTAAGTACCATCCATTTTCTTTCTGAAATCATTGATTCTCTCCACTCCCATCATCCTTGTAGGCAGAGAGTTCCAGGACATTACAGCCCATTGCATAAAAAACTGCCTTCCTAAATACATCCTCTCCCCACGCAGCTATTGCCCAGAATCGCTGCTCTGTCTCCCCCTATTTCTCGCACCATCAGTTCATGGGAGCAGTTTCTCTTTGTCCACCTTATCTAAACCTGTTATAATCTTGCCCACCTTGACCCAATCTCGATCGCTCTCAGCTTCTCCCACTCTAACCTTGTCACTAAAACTCCCTGTCACTGGAACCATTCAGGTAAATCCCCTCTGCCCCCTCTCGAGTATCAGCCGCCTCCGTCCTAAAGGCTGGGGACCAGAACTGGACACAGTGCTATCGCTGGGGCCTAACCAGAGCTTTATAAAGGTTCAGCCTCACTTTCTTACCCAAGACTTTCCTTTCTGAAGACCAAGATCCCGTATCTGTTGCTAACCAGTCTCTCAATATGTCCTGCCACCTTCAGAAATCTCTGTACATACTCCCCCAGGCCCCTCTGTTGCTGCACACTCTCCAGACCTGTGTCATTAAGTCTTTATTACCTGTCCCTCTCTCCTTGGTCAAAATGCACCATCTCACACCTTCTTGACATTAAACCCTTACCGTGTAGAAGCAAGCCATTTGCTCCATAAAGTCCACAACACACACCAGAGAGCATTCCGTCCAATCCCATCCCCCCCCCCCCCCCCAACCCTATAACTCCACATTTCCCATGGCTAACCCATGTAGCTTGCACATCACGGATAATTTCCCATGGCCAATCCACCCCAATCCACATCTTTAGACTGTGGGAGGAAACCCATGCAAACATGGGGAGAATGTGCAAACTCCACGCAGACAGTCACCCCGAGGGTGGAATCGAACCCGGGTCCCTGGTGCTGTGAGGTAGCTGTGCTAACCGCTGAGCCACCATATTGGCCCAAATAGTCAGTGCTGGTGTTTTCTGGGGAAGTAGTGGCCTAGTGGTGTTGTCACTAAGTTATTCATCGAGACCCCCAGGGGACTTAAGTTCAGTTCCTGCCCTGGCAGATGGTAGAATCTGAAATCATTAATTAAAAACGAAATCTGGATTAGGAGTGTAACGATGACCATAAAACCATCGCTAGTTGTTGGGCACAAACCCATCTGGCTCACCTAATGCCCTTTAGGGAAGGAAATCTGCCACCCTTACCTGGCCCGGTCTATTACCTGACTCCAAACCTACAGCAATGTTGGCTCAACCAATGATGTCCATACCCTGTGACTGAAATATGTTAAAAAAAATTCACACAAGCCTCATTCCAGCCTCCTTCATCTAATTCCATCAATTATTCTAATCCTCTCTCCCCATATTTATCCATCCCTCAATTCACCAAGATTATACACCTCGACACTCCCTGTGGGAGTAAGTTCGACATTCTCCTCATTCTTTAGCTGTAAGACATTTCCCCAGAATTCCCAGTCGGATTTATGAATGACTCTCAAATATTTGTAGATTTACAGATGGGAGTATTTTCTCTGCGTCTATCTAATCATAATTTTAAAGACATTTGTTATGTCATCTCAGTCACTTCTCTTTTTTCAGAAAAGAGCCCGTAGCTGCCCAGTTTTGATGTCATTTTCATAACTAGTTTTTTGCATTTTCTTCTTCCGGCCTTCCTTTGTAACGTTGAGACCTGACCTGTGCTCAGTGCTTGAAGTGTTTCTCTTTCAGACATATTGTAGCACACCCACAAGCGACACAGGACCTTATCATATACACAGAACAAAGAAAGTCTTAAAACACACAAAATGTAAATTAAATACATGAATAAAATGAAAACTAAATCCTGTGTTGTTCCTTGAAAAAGATGTTTCTTCCCCCCACCAGCACAGTGTCTCAGTGATTAGCACTGCAGCCCCACGGCATCAGGGACCCGGGTTCGATTCCAGCCTCAGGTGACTGTCTGTGTGGAGTTTGCACGTTCTCCCCGTGTCTGTGTGGGTTTCCTCCGGATGCTCCGGTTTCCTCCCACAGTCCAAAGATGTACAGGTTAGGGTGGGTTGGCCGTGGGAAATGTAGGGGTGGGTCTGGGTGGGATGTTGCACGGAGGTTCAATGTGGGCTGATCCCACGCTGTAGGGATTTTATGATTCTACCAAAGTCCATCCACCATTTTTCGTTCAACATAGAAAGTAAGAGCAGGAGTTGGCCCTTAAAACCTGCTGCAACATTCATTCTGATCTTGGCTGATCACCCTCTTCACTTCCCTGATTCCACTCTTTCCCCATACTCTTTGATCCCTTTCTCCCTAAGAACAATATCAATCTCATCTTGGAAACACACAATCCCAGGATTGCTGTAGAGTTCCTTTCTATTCAGTAGTCAAATGCACATTCCAAGCCAGAGGGGCCTGACTGGTCCAAGAGGCTAAGCCCATGCAAAGAGTCCAGGCTATAAACCCAGAACCATTTGAAATTCTGCTTGGTGATTTGGTTTTGATGTGATTTTGGCCCTCTGATGATCTGTCGTGTCTTTTTAACTCAAACAGGTTTGAAGCTGCAAGCTGAACCTCAGCAACGTTTTGAGGTAAGACTTTTGCAGTTCAGCTTCAATAACGTAGAAAGCAGGCCTCGGCCTACAGCTGAATGTAAAACGACAGTCTGTGGGAGGAAGAAACAACTAATTTGTCAGTTCTTTGCTTTTGCGGTAGTTAACTCGTTGACCATTGTTTTTGACTGTGAGTCGCAGAATCGTAAAGATTTGCAGTACAGAGACCATTCAACCCACGGTGTCTATGCTAGTCACAAACAACCACCTCGAGTCATAGTCATACGGCACAGAAACAGGCCCTTTGGCCCAACTCATCCGTGCCAACCAAGTTTCCCCAATCAGAACCAGTCCCATTTGTCTGGGTTTGGCCCATATCTGTCTAAACCTTTCCTTTTCATGTTCATGTCCACATGTTTTTAAATGTTGTAACTGTACCCACATCTACCATTTCCTCTGTGTGAAAAAAGCTGCCCCTCAGGTCCCTTTTAAATCCTTCCCCTCCCACCTTAAACCTGTGCCCTGTAGTTTTACAATCCCCTATAAAGTATTCTTAACAAATTTTGATCGAAGTAAGTTTTTGCAGTGATGTACATTTACCTTTAAGAGGGTATAACTTAAACTGTTGTCAGTCATTAACCACTTCAACAGCTGATAATATATCACTCCCTGACTTGCTGGGCAGTCTGAAACAGCAGCCGTAGTGAAACAACTGCACAGAGGCCAGTATCCTATCACCAAGTCACCCTCTATTTACATGTGCAGAGCTGGTGATGCTGACCCAGCTCCGAGAGTGAACACACCCTGTGATCCTCCTGTTTCTATCTGTCAGCCAGGGCTCCCTGATTGAGGCTGTTAACCTGGTCCAATCAGGGAACTTCTATTCTATGAGGTCTACCTGGCTGACCTTGTTACAATCACTACCGCTCAGAATAAAATGTGCAATATTTAACCTCCAAGGAACACTATCTGCATACAGTTTGATCTTCAGATAAAGAATTCCTGTTTTCTTTGCTGTGCAATTGGTATATTGGTATCTAAGAGAATAACGTAACAGGTTTGAGCCTTGACAAAGGAAAATAGCCCATGGGTATGGCAGGCAACCAGAGTGGCACGTGGCAAGTAGGGTTGGCAGCATATGTGATAGGCAGGCAGCAAGACATATTGGAGGGTGTGGCACAAGCCTTGGAGCAAAACCTGGGCTTCCAACTATGTGAGGTAAAGGCAAGCATGATACACTGTGATAAGCCTGACATTTGCTCACCGTCCTTACCTGACAGGTCAACTGGTCACACGCTGCAGGTCGAGAGAAATCCAGAGCCCACACAGGCTAGTTTACCAATCATAGACAATATGCTGAAAGAGTGTTTTTCCTTAAACGCTTCTTTCAGACTTTGTTCATACTTTTTTTCATGAATGCATGGAAAGTATACCGATCAAAGATGACTAACAACGCAAAACTAATGACAAAAACAATGGCTTGAGATTATGTCTACAGATAACAAGTCTCCAATCAAAAGCTTACACATTTACTCACCAATGTGCACAGCACAGTGGCAAGCACTACAGCCTCACAGCACCAGGGACCGGGGTTCGATTCCAGCCTCGGGCAACTGTCTGTGTGGAGTTTGCACATTCTCCCTGTGTCTGTGAGGGTTTGCTCCGGTTTCCTCCCACAGTCCAAAGATGTGCAGGGTATAGAACATAGAACACTACAGCTCAGTACAGGCCCTTCGGCCCTCGATGTTGTGCCGACCTGTGAAACCAAACTGAAGCCCATCTAACCTATACTATTCCATTATTATCGATTGTTTATCCAATGACCATTTAAATGCCCTTAAACTTGGTGAGTCTACTACTGTTGCAGGCAGGGCATTCCACGCCCTTACTACTCTGAGTAAAGAACCTACTTCTGACATCTGTCCTATATCTATCACCCCTCAATTTAAAGCTACATCCCCTTGTGCTAGCCGTCTCCATCCGAGGAAAAAGACTCTCACTGTCCACCCTATCTAATCCTCTGAGCATCTTGTATGTCTCTATTAAAACGCCTCTTAACCTTCTCTCTCTAACAAAAACAGCCTCAAGTCCCTCAGCCTTTCCTGACAAACCGCAGTGGCCCCAAAACATATTCCTTGCGGTACACCACTAGTAACTGAACTCCAGGATGAACATTTCCCATCAACCACCACCCTCTGTCTTCTTACAGCTAGCCAATTTCTGATCCAAACCACTTTCCGACTTTAGTGTCACCTGCAAATCGAACCCAGGTCCCTAGTTGTGCCCAACAACTAGCAATGGTTTTATGGTCATCGTTACACTCCATACCAGGCAACATCCTGGTAAATCTTCTCTGCACCCTTTCTAATGCTTCCACATCCTTCCTATAATGCGGCGACCAGAACTGTACGCAATACTCCAAGTGTGGCCGTACCAGAGTTTTGTACAGCTGCAACATGACCTCGTGGCTCTGAAACTCAATTCCTCTACCAATAAAACCTAACACACCATAAGCCTTCTTAACAACCCTATCAATCTGGGTGGCAACTTTCAGGGATCTATGCACTTGGACAACGAGATCCCTCTGCTCATCCACACTCCCAAGAATCTTACCATTAGCCCAGTACTCTGTATTCCTGTTACTCCTTCCAGAGTGTTACTTTGGAAGTTACTCCTTTCAAACACCTCACACACTCTTCCGCATTAAACGCCGTTTTTCCACCTCTCGGCCATTCTCTACAGTTTATCTATGTCCCTCTGAAACCTGCAACATTCTTCCGCACTCTCCACAACTCCACCGACTTTAGTGTCACCTGCAAATTTACTAACTCATCCTTCTACGCCCTCATCCAGGCCATTTATAAAAATGACAAACAGCAGTGGCCCCAAAACAGATCCTTGCGGTACATCACTAGTAACTGAACTCCAGGATGAACATTTCCCATCAACCACCACCCTGTCTTCTTACAGCCAGCCGATTTCCGATCCAAACCACTAAATCGCTCTCAATCCCATGCCTCCGTATTTTCTGCAATAGCCTACCATGGGGAACCTTATCAAATGCTTTACTGAAATCCATACATACCACAACAACCGCTTTACCCTCATCCACCTGTTTGGTCACCTTCTCAAAGAACTCAATAACGTTTGTGAGGCATGACCTACCCGTCACAAAACCGTGTTGACTATCCCTAATCAAATTATTCATTTCTAGATGATTATAAATCCTATCTCTTATAATCGTCTCCAACACTTCACCCAGAACTGAAGTAAGGCTCACTGGTCTGTAATTACCAGGGTTGTGTCAACTCCCCTCCTTGAACAAGGGGACAACATTTGCTATTCTCCAGTCTTCTGGCACCATTCCTATGGACAATGACAACATAAAGATCAAAGCCAAAGGCTCTGCAATCTCCTTCCTAGCTTCCCAGAGAATCCTAGGATAAATCCCATCAGCCCAGGGGACTTATCTATTTTCACACTTTCCAGGATTGCTAACACCCCCTCCTTATGAACCCCAATCCCATCTAGTCTAATAGCCTGTATCTCAGTATTCTCCTCGACAACATTGTCTTTTTCCTGTGTGAATACTGACGAAAAATATTCATTTAGCGCCTCTCCTATCCCTTCGGACTCCACGCACAACTTCCCACTACTCTCCTTGACTGGCCCTAGTCTTACTCTAGTCATTCTTTTATTCCTGACATACCTATAGCTTTAGGGTTTTCCTTGATCCCACCTGCCAAAGACTTCTCATGTCCCCTCCTGTCTCTTGACTGACCATGGGAAATGCAGGATTATGGGATAGGGGGGCTGGGTCTGGGTGGGATACACTTCAGAAGGTCAGTGTGGACTCGTTGGGCTGAATGGCCTGCTTCCACACTGTAGGGATTCTATGATTCTAACCCTGAGATGCAGTAGTACTTCTGCCCACCCCTTCCCTGTTTCCTGTATTGCCTTAGAGATTTTCTACCATCCTGGAGCCCTGTGGGTAATATGGATATGGAAGCTCAGCCTAATCCCTGAGAATTTATGAATCTCTGTGTGATCAATGCCCATTTGGATGGACATTCCCCACCTAGGGACCACTCCTACTGTCAAGTCCCAGGCTACAATCATGAATGAATGCTATCTTGTGGGGAACATTTTCAACTTTCACAATCAACTGGTGAATCGATTAATGGGCACTGAGCAGAATTTATTCTGCTTTCAGAGGAAATCGACTATCTGTAGGTGTTCCCAGGACCCCCTTGGATGTGGTTGGTGTAGGTGTTGTAATTTTTACTGCTTTCCTCAGTTATGATGTGCACATTCGATACACTGGTGGAAATACGTTGCGTGTTCTCTCCCAACCCTATCTACTATCAACAACTATCAAAAGATTCAACCTGTAACAGAGCCAGACAGCACAGAAACGGCCCCTCGGTCCAACCAGTCTGTGCTGACCATGTTCCCAAACTAAACTGGCCCATATCCCTAAAACCCTTCCTATTCATGTACTTGCCCAAATGTCTTTTAAATGTTCTAATTGTACTCGCATCTACCACTTCCTCAGGAAGTTCATTTTGTACGCAAACCACCCTCTGTGTGGAAAAAAAGCTTGGCTCGCATGTGGTTTTGTTTTAAATCTTTCGCCTCTCACCTTAAAAATATGTTTCGTAGTGCTGAATTCCCCCGTCCTAGGGAAAAGACCCTTGCTAAACAATTTATCTATCATGATTTTATAAACCTCTACAAGGTCACCCCTTAAGCCCAATGCAAACACACCCAACCGCCATACATACTGGGCACATATATTTCCCTTTTTCTCCACGTCGGTGTGTGCTCCTGCAGATCTATCATTGCCCCCAGTAGCTGTAGCGTGCCTCTCCCCAAAGTAATGCCTGTGCTTTTTGGGCATACCCAGAAGTGGACCTTCCAAGTGTAGATGTACCCACTCACTTCTCTTAGCTTCTATCCTTCTCCTTGCACTGAGGTTACCCGCTGTGTCAGAGGAATTTTCTTTGTAACACATATTGACGAGTCTGTTAATGTTCTGATCCCTGACACTGTGCTCATAAACCCAGAGCAAACCTGAGAATGTTTGTCACCCGCTGGCGCACCTTCGTTCCTCCAACAATTTTTTTAAACTGCGGAGGTCTACTTTCTGGAAGTTTAACTGTTGTATTTGCCGTTCAGCTCGGCTGTTGGAGCAGTCATGGCTAAAGTGCCCATTTCTGAGACAGATACCCAGTTATTTTGTAGCTGCTACTCTCAGTCACTGCCACAGCGACATGTGCAGCTTCTTCCCCCTCAAATCTCCTATTCCCTAGTTCCTCTGCCCATGCCATCAGTTAGTAGGGGCAAGATGTCCACCCTTTGGACTGAAGACTGCATGAGCTGTTGGCAGGGCAAGGCTACGCTGTAGCATGGAGGTAAGTGCTGAGTGAGTCAACACTTAAGAGAGTGAGCAAGCCCAGAGTTGGAGCCTGGTCTAGTCTGTGAGCTGGGTGCGTAATCCCTGTACCAAATGTGTTCCTGGAGCAACCTCTTTCACTGCTAGCTGTAGTGCACCCTGCGAGGGGATCTGACGGGTACGGAGATGGCCATGAGGGGTTGGCAAATGCCAGATGCCAATGCCGGCAGACGAGGGCAGTTTGTACCCCGAGATGGTGACCCACATAAAGCTGCTCTGACTTCAAATGGAGCTTGTTCAACCCATTTGGGAAGATCAGTGAATATTAAGGCTGTCAACAAGGTGTTTAACAAGCAGTAAACCAACTGTTAATGAATAACTGCCCAGTGAGATACTCACCATGATGCATGGGAAATCCAGAAGAAATATTTACACAAGACGCCCTGATAATAAAATGTGAGGCTGGATGAACACAGCATCCAGCCTCACATTTTATTATCTTGGAATCTCCAGCATCTGCAGTTCCCATTATCTCTGATACACAAGACGCCCTGTCTGATTCTGCCTAAAATCTCTCAATGAGCAGTGTGGGGATTTGGCTTCTCAGCTTGGAAAAGGTGTGAGGGAAATGAGATAAGATCAAGGCATACAATACAGTACCAAAGTTAACACGAAGCATTGCTTTACATGAAACAGTGAAGGTGGAGCAGGGGAAGTTCATTCCAACTCGGGGAGGGCAATTTTAGCATGAAACTGCAAAGTCAGCTTCAAATAGATGAAGCGTGCTTGATAGAACTTTGGAGGTAATAAGTACACTATTATTTAAGGGACAAGTACATGTTAGAATGGGCAGACCTGTCTGCAGGAGGTGAATAAAGGTGGCCCCAGTGCTTGTAGTGTCAACAGGCTTACATTCCAATGTAATTTACCAATGTCTGCATTCAGAACTAAACTGCCTGTTGAAACTTGTCACAATGTAATTGCACCTGATCTGCAGTGGTGAGAGGTATTCTTATTGCAGTAGGATACGTTTACACAGAGTTTCAAAAAGCAGATGAAGTGATTTATAATAGAATAATAAAAATCAGCACGGGAAGCTCAGTTTCAAAACAGAGACTGCATTGAACTTGCATCCCATTTCCAAGTATTTCACGCCCTCACACCTGACTTGAACTGAGAACTCAACACCTCTTCAGCATGCAGGCATGTTCCTCAAAATTCAACCTGCTCAGAACTGGGCACAGAGCTCAATGTGGGACTTACCCGGAACTGGACACAGTGCTCAATGTGGGACTGAAACTGAACTGGACACAGCTCAGCGTGGGACTGACACTGAACTGGGCACAGTGCTCAATGTGGGATTGACCTGGAACTGGGCACAGAGCTCGATGTGGGAGTGACACTGAACTGGACACAGTGCTCAATGTGGGACTGACACTGGACCGGACACAGGACTAAAGTTGTTTCTTCTGACAAAAACATAAGACATGTTGAATATGCTGTCTGAGCCCAGTGTGTTTGGTTTGCTGACAACTTCCTCTCTGTACTATCCTCCTTTCCCAGTCTGAATGGTCTGCACTCACCTCTGCTATCCTGTCCAGAAACCCCTTGATATATCTCTTGCTCTCGCTCTCTCCTGCCTTCAACACATTTCTTTACATCTGCCTGTTTGACAAGTATTTGAGCTGGTGACCGAGCCTTCCCCAATGTGACCTGTGGCATGCTTTATTGTATAACACTTTTGTGCATTGCTGCATTATATGCACACCTTCTTCCTTGTTTATGTACTAGAGTGGCCAAATAGCTTCTGGCTCAGAGGTAGGGTCGTTTCCCACTGAGGCCCCGGTGCCTCTGCCCTTTGGCGTACCTGTACAATGATGCCGCAGTTTTGGATTTGCCTACTCCGATTATGTAAGCACCTCGTCAGCTGGCGTTATTTCCATTTCTCCCTCCCCAAGCAATTGGCTCAGTACAGATAGTACAATGATCATTTACAGGACACCAAGATAAGATTGCATTGTTGTCCTTTCATATCTGGCACCAACATTGCCGCTGAGTTTATTGGGAGTGGATGAAATTTCCTTCTGTCTGGTAGATCAAAGGTAATTTTCATCAACATCCTGAGGCTTGCTTTTGATCAGAGCCAGACTCACCACATAAACACAGTGGCTACAACAGCGGGCCAGGAGCTGGGAATCCTGCAGCAAGTAACCCCCCCACCTGACTCTACAAAGCCCCGTCCCAAAATCTACAAGGCACAAGTCAGGATTGTGATGGGATACTCCCCACTTGCCTGGATGGGGGCAGCCCCAACAACACTCAAGAAGCTTGACACCATCCAGGACAAAGCAGCTCCCGCTTGATTGGTACCACATCCACAAACCTCCCACTCCCTCCACCACCGACACTCAGTAGCAACAGTGTGTACCATCTACAAGATGCACTGCAGAAATTCACCAAAGATCCTCAGGCAGCACCTTCCAAACCCACAACCACTACCATCTAGAAGGACAAGGGCAACAGATACGTGGGGAACACCACCCCCTGCGAGTTCCCCTCCAAGCCACTCCCCATCCTGACTTGGAAATATATCACCATTCCTCCAGTGTCGATGGGTCAGAATCCTGGAAATGCCTCTGCTATCTTCTGGTAGGCACCTAGGAATGGGTAGCAAATGCCCACATTCCATGGAAAATGAACTAAAATTTGGAATAGCCCAATCTTGAGCCGACCCTTGGTTAGCAGCGGTGCGCAGAGAAATGAGGTGCCTTCAATGAAAATATTTTGAACTTGAACTGTTTTCCTCCATTTGTTTGTAACTTTTTCCTTCAGACAAATCACCAAAAACATCAGGAAATCCTTCGTAGAGTTAGAAATCAAAACAAACTAGGCCATGAGCTGTCACAATTCTTGAACTGACCAATTTAATCCCAAAGACAGTTAATTTGCTTCATTTTTGACCACTTTCTAAGATGAAAGAAACTCTGCACCAGACTTCATCAATAAAGAAGAGAACAACACATAAATTAAAGGAACATGAGTAGGCCAGTCGGCCCTTCAAGCCTGCTGTGCCATTCAATGGCTGATCAGATTTTAACCTCAACCCTACGTTCCTGCTATCACCCTTCCTGATAATCTCTCATCCCCTTGGGAGTCAAGAATCTATCCCCCTCTGCCGCAAGCACAATGAAAGATTCTGCATCCACTGCCTTTTGAGGAAGGGAATTCCAAAGAATCTCAACCCTGAGAGAGAAAAATGTTTCCTCAACTCCGTTTTAATGGGCGCTCCCTTATTTTTAAACTCTGACCCCTCCTTGTAGATTCTCCCACCAGGGGAAACATCGTTCCACATCCACCTAGTCACATCCCCTCAGCGTCTTAGACAATTCAATTCAGTCGCCTCTGAATATTCTAAACTCCAGAGAATATGTGATTTTGTGGACCACAGAAGGTCCTCAGTTTGGTAGCTGGTCAGTTGGACCTAGGTCTCTGCTTCAGTTAGAAGTTCTTCTTTGGAGAGAGTTCCATTTCTTTTCCTCTGATGTGCAATCTTTTAGAGGCCCAAATGCAATTGCCCCTTCTCTCAGTCCTGCGGCAAAATACTACTGAACTATAACATCTGTTGCTAGGCAGTTTTTAACCAGGTGCCAACCTGTATGCCAATAAGTGAACATCTCATAGTTACGCTTCAGTCCTTCAAGTTACAAAAAACAAAACTCGTTCTTTCTCTGCAATACAAAAGTGTCCAAATATCTATTTTCTGAGTGTTTAGGCCCCTCACAAATTGCATATACAACACAAATGCACAAGGAGGCTGTGGTTAATAGTGAGCGAAATCTATGCCTTACAGGTCAACCTGACAGCAACGTTGGGAACCTTCGATGTGGCTGCTGAGGTTGATGAGGTGACGATCGAAGGTGAAGGGGCGATGCACATGTCTCTGTCGAGCTCTCAACTGGACAACCTGAACCGTCAACTGCAGTTTGTCACCTACAGCAACACTGTCTTCAACCCCAACACAGCCGACACAGGTAGGTTATCCAGGGGGCAGGGTAACTGAAGAGCAGTTCTATGCAGTTAGTCTGCACATCAGTCAAGATCTCATTAACAGAATAGGCTCGAGGGACTGAATGGCCTCCTCCTGTTCCTCAATGGTCGATAATTTAAAGCAATATTTTGCATCAGCCTTCGTGATGGGGCACACTGCAAACATCCTAGATAACCGATAAGTAAGATGCTAATGGGAGGCAAGAACTTGGAACAGTCTTGATCATGAAGGATAAAGTATGTGTCAAACTAAATGGGGCTAAAGACAAACAAAATAAAAACCAAAAGAACTACAGATGCTGGAAATCAGAAACAAAAAAACAAGTTGCTGGAAAAGCTCAGCTGATCTGGCAACATCTGTGGAGAGAAATCAGAGTTAAAATTTTGGGTCCAGTGACTCTTCCTCAGAACTGGTGGTAGCTAGGAAGATGTTGGTTATTACACAGAAGATGGGATGGGGGGAGGGGGTAAGGAGTAAATAAAAGGCGGAGATCAAGCCCGAAGAGAGAAAAGAACAGTTGGATAGATAAAGGAGTGGACAACGATCAGCCTGGGAGAACGGTGACCAACGGAGACTGTTGGCGGTGGGCAATGGGTTGTGTGTAACAGCAGGCTATGTGATTACAAGGCTCGGTTTGTGGGGGCTGGGATAAGGATGTGGGAGAACTCCGGCCCTAAAATTATTGAATTTGGTGTTGAGTCCGGAGGGCTGCAGGGTCCCCAAGTGGAAAATGAGGTGCTGTTCCGCCAGCTTGTGCTGAGCTTCACTGGAGAACTGCAGCAAACCAGAGACAGAGACATTAGCCAGGGAACAGGGTGGTGTGTTAAAGTGGCAGGCAACAGGTAGCTCAGGGTCTTTTTTTGCGGGAGATCATAGATGTTCTGCAAAACAGTCACTCAGTCAATGCTTCAGCAGGTGGGAAAAATGCGAATGTGATGCCCTTGTACAAGAAGAAGTGGGGACAGAAAGCAGGAAACTGTAGATCGGTTAATCAAACATGTGTTGTTGGGGAAAATGCTAGAATCCCTTATTAACAACTGCCTACATTGCTCAAACCTTCAAGTACAGCAGTTGGAAATGTCACGTTGAGGTTGTACAGGACATTGGAGCACTGTGTGCAGTTCTGGTCTCCCTGTTATAGGAAGGACATTATTAAGCTGGAGAGGGTTCAAAAGAGATTTACCAGGATGTTGCCAGGAATGGAGGGATTGAGTTATCAGGAGAGGCTGGATAGGCTGGGACTTTTTTCACTGGAGTGTAGGAAATTGAGGGGTGACCTTTGAGGTTTATAACATCATTGGGGGTATAGATAAGGTGAATGGCCGGTGTCTTTACCCTAGGGTGATGGATTACAAAACTAGGGGTATATTTTTAAGGTGAGAGGCGAGAGATTTGTAAAGCTTACATAAGGTGGAGGAAGCTAGGGTCAAGTTCAGCTAGAGAGGATTACATGCAGGCAAGGAAGGAGCTCAAAAATGGTCTGAGGAGAGCCAGGAGGGGGCACGAGAAAGGCTTGGCAGAAGGAATCCGGGAAAACACAAAGGCATTTTACACTTACGTGAGGAATAAGAGAATGGTCAAAGAAAGAGTAGGGCCGATCAGGGATAGCATAGGAAACTTGTGTGTGGAGCCTGAGGAGGTAGGGGAAGCCCTAAATGAGTTTTTTGCTTCTGTCTTTACGAAAGAAACCAACTTTGTAGTGAATGAAACCTTTGAAGAGCAGGTGTGCATGCTGGAATGGATAGAGATAGAGGAAGCTGATGTGCTGAAAATTTTGTCAAACATTAAGATTGACAAGTCGCCAGGCCCGGATCAGATTTGTCCTCGGCTGCTTTGGGAAGCGAGAAATGCAATTGCTTCGCCACTTGCGAAGATCGTTGCATCCTCGCTCTCCACTGGAGTCGTACCTGAGGACTGGAGAGAGGCAAATGTAATTCCTCTCTTCAAGAAAGGAAATAGGGAAATCCCCGGCAATTATAGACCGGTAAGTCTCACGTCTGTCGTCTGCAAGGTGTTAGAAAGGATTCTGAGGGATAAGATTTATGACCATCTGGAAGAGCATGGCTTGATCAAATACAGTCAACACGGCTTTGTGAGGGGTAGGTCATGCCTTACAAACCTTATCGAGTTTTTTGAGGATGTGACTAGAAAGGTTGATGAGGGTCGAGCTGTGGATGTGGTGTATATGGACTTCAGTAAGGCATTTGATAAGGTTCCCCATGGTAGGCTCATTCAGAAGGTCAGGAGGAATGGGATACAGGGGAACTTAGCTGCTTGGATACAGAATTGGCTGGCCAACAGAAGACAGCGAGTGGTAGTAGAAGGAAAATATTCTGCCTGGAAGTCAGTGGTGAGTGGAGTTCCACAGGGCTCTGTCCTTGGGCCTCTACTGTTTGTAATTTTTATTAATGACTTGGACGAGGGGATTGAAGGATGGGTCAGCAAGTTTGCAGACGACACAAAGGTCGGAGGTGTCGTTGACAGTGTAGAGGGCTGTTGTAGGCTGCAGCGGGACATTGACAGGATGCAGAGATGGGCTGAGAGGTGGCAGATGGAGTTCAACCTGGATAAATGCGAGGTGATGCATTTTGGAAGGTCGAATTTGAAAGCTGAGTACAGGATTAAGGATAGGATTCTTGGCAGCGTGGAGGAACAGAGGGATCTTGGTGTGCAGATACATAGATCCCTTAAAATGGCCACCCAAGTGGACAGGGTTGTTAAGAAAGCATATGGTGTTTTGGCTTTCATTAACAGGGGGATTGAGTTTAAGAGTCGTGAGATCTTGTTGCAGCTCTATAAAACTTTGGTTAGACCGCACTTGGAATACTGCGTCCAGTTCTGGGCGCCCTATTATAGGAAAGATGTGGATGCTTTGGAGAGGGTTCAGAGGAGGTTTACCAGGATGCTGCCTGGACTGGAGGGCTTATCTTATGAAGAGAGGTTGACTGAGCTCGGTCTCTTTTCATTGGAGAAAAGGAGGAGGAGAGGTGACTTAATTGAGGTATACAAGATAATGAGAGGCATAGATAGAGTTGATAGCCAGAGACTATTTCCCAGGGCAGAAATGGCTAGCACGAGGGGTCATAGTTTTAAGCTGGTTGGTGGAAAGTATAGAGGGGATGTCAGAGGCAGGTTCTTTACGCAGAGAGTTGTGAGAGCATGGAATGCGTTGCCAGCAGCAGTTGTGGAAGCAAGGTCATTGGGGTCATTTAAGAGACTGCTGGACATGTATATGGTCACAGAAATTTGAGGGTGCATACATGAGGATCAATGGTCGGCACAACATTGTGGGCTGAAGGGCCTGTTCTGTGCTGTACTGTTCTATGTTCTATGTTCTATGTTCTATGACATGTGGGCATGAGGGATAGGGGCCAGGACCAGGCAGGTGAGACTGGTTTAGATTAGGATTATGGCTGGCCTGAGGGCTCTGTTTCTGTGCTGTGTGACTGTATGGACTAAATAACAGGATATTTTGAAAAGCTTAACCCAATCAAACAGAGTCAATGTGGTTTTGTGAAAGTGGCTGTCAGATCTTCTCGGAGTACAACAGGTGCATGCTGGGAAAAGAGGAAAACTTGTCCCTGACCGACCGATGCTACGAAAGAGCTGTCAGAACAAAAGTATGCCTCCATATTTCTGAGGGAAGCCTTAGCTGAATCTCCTTTCGGAAATGTATTCATTTTAAAAAAAAGGCCGGAGTGGCACATGAGTGATTGGCACTCGTCAAAAAACCCGGCCTGTCTGCCTGAGAGTTCATGTAAGCTGATACACACTTCCTGTGATGTAAGAAACTATTTCCTGTCTGCAAAGACAAGAGAAACACCTTCCAACAAAGCCCAGGGAATGGCCCCCGAAGACTGGCATTGTGAGGAGGATTGCCAGCAGCTCTCGTCCTGAGTCACAAGCCACTTGGACCTGGCACCCAGTCCTCAGACGGGAAGGGGACACGGTGCATTGTTACAGACTTCCACACTGCAGAACAGGTCTGTCATTCGCCATGAGGGGCGCTGCAGCATGGCGTGTCCCATGTTCCTTGTACAACTCAATAACACAGACATCATTTGGCCTTAGCCCTGGGGTAGTTTGAAGAGAAATGCAGCATCCTTTTCATTATCTGGCTATTGCTAACTCTCTACATTGTATAAGCTACAGGTCCTGATGAGATTTGCTGCGACCATTGCTAAGTCTAGGCAGTGGGTAAAATTGCTAAATAGGGGGAAGGCTAATTACAACAGCATTAGGTAGGAACTGGAGACATTTGATTGGGAGCAGTTGTTTGAAGGTAAATCCACACCTGACATGTGGGAGTCTTTTAAAAGCCAGTTGACCAGAGTTCAGGACCAGCATATCCCTGTGAGGATGAAAGATAAGATTTGGAAACATTGGATGTTGAGAGATGTAGTAAGTAAAAAGAAAAAGGAAGTAGATGTAAGGTTTAGGAAACAAATCAAAGGAGACCCTTGAGTATAAAGGAAGCAGAAAAGAACTTAAATTAGGAAAGCTAGAAGGGGCTGTGAAATGTCCTTGGCAAGTAGGATCAAGGACAATCCCAAGGCATTTTATATGTATATTAGGAGCAAGAGGGTAACTAGGGAAACGGTAGCTCCACTCTCGGACAAAGGAGAGAATTTGTGTAGAGCTGGAGAAAGTGGGTGAGGTCCTTTAATGAGTACTTGGCATTGGGTATTCACCAGGGAGAAAGATATGGATGGTAGTATGTTTAGAGAGGGTTATGTTGATATTCTAGGACATGTCGATATTAAGGAAGAGGAGGTGCTGGGTGTCTTGAAAAGCATTAAGGTCGATAAGTCCCCAGGGCCTGACCAGGATCCTGAAGCAGACAAGGGAGGAGACTGGGGCCTTGACAGAGATCTCTGTATCTTCTTTAGTCAGAGGTGAAGCCCCAGAAGACTGGAGAATAGCCGATGTTGTTCCTTTATTCCACAGCGGCATCAAGGATAATCCAGGAAATAATAGTGGTGAGCATTCCAGCAGTGGCAGGGAAATTATTGGAGAAGACTTTTAGTGATAGAATTTACTTGTATTTGGAGAAGAATGGACTTATTAGGGATAGTCAGCGTGGCTTTATCCAGGGAGGCCTTGTCTCACAAACTTGTTCTAGTTATTTTTTGAGGAAGTGACAAAGATGGTGGAGGGTAGGACAGACGATGTAGTCTACATGGACTTTACTAGCGCATTTGACAAGGTTCCTCATGATTGACTGGTCCAGAAGATTAAATTGTATGGAACCCATAGTGAGTTGGCAGGTTGGATCAAAATTGACTTGGCCAAGGAGGACAGAGGGTAATTGTGGAGGGGGTGTTTTTCTGTTTGGCTGTCTCTGACCAGTGGTGTTCCGCAAGGATCAGTGCTGGGACTTCTTTCTTTGTAATATGTATACAAAGGATTTAGGTGATTGGTCTGATTAGTAAGTTTGTAGATGCCATGAAAGTTGGTGGAGTTGTGGTTAGTGAGGAAGGCTGTGAAAGGATGCAGCAGAATATAGATCAGCTATAAGGACTGAAGAAATGGCAGATGGAGTTTAACCCAGACAAGTGAGGCGATGCATTTTGGAAGGTCACACGTAAGAGAAAAGTGTAATGTGAATGGGGACCCTTAGGAGCATTGATATACAGAGGGATCTTTGGGGTACAAGACCATAGCTCCCTGAAAGTGGCAGCACAAGTGGGTACGGTGGTAAAGAAGGCATATGCCACGCTTGCCTGTGTCAGTCGGGGCATTGGATAGAAAAGTTGGCGAGTCATGTTGCAGCTGTCTCAAGCTTCAGTGAGGCCCCATTTGGAGTAGTGCATGCAGTTCTGGTCACCACACTATAGGAAGGATGTGGAGGCTTTGGAGAGGGTGGAGAAGCGATTTCCCAGGATGTTGCCTGGATTGGAGTGTATTGGCTATAAGGAGAGGCTGGATAAACTCACCGCCTCCACTTCCAGTTACAACACCTCATACACCACCCTCACCGCTGCTGCTGCCGCCCACCCCGCTCCTCCCACCGCCGACGGAACCCCGCCCACGGCCGACGCTGACGGAACCCCGCCCACGGCCGACGACCTCATCGCTCCGCCCACAACCTCCACAGCCAGCAACCCCAGAGGAGACAGCCACACTGAGCCCTGCCGCATCTTCACCATCTCCCCAGACCTCCCACTGACTGAGGACGAACGGTCAGTCCTAAGCAAGGGGCTCACCTTTGTCCCCCTACAACCACACATCAACCAATACCAGTCACGATTGGACATAGAGCAGTTTTTCCGCCGCCTTCGCCTCCATGCCTACTTCTTCAACCGGGAACCTAACCCTCCCTCCACTGACCCCTTCTCCCGCTTCCAACACAAGTCCTCCTCCTTGACACCACCCCCAGGCCTCCTACCTTCCCTCGGCCTCTTCATCTCAAACTGCCATCGAGACATTAACCGCCTCAACCTCTCCACCCCTCTCACCCACTCCAACTTCTCCCCCGCAGAATGGGCAGCCCTCCGCTCCCTCCGCTCCAACCCCAACCTCACCATCAAACCCGCAGACAAGGGTGGTGCAGTGGTCGTATGGCGCACTGAGCTCTACATCGTTGAGGCCAAACGCCAACTCTCCGACACCACCTACTAACGCCCCCTCGATCATGACCCCTCACCCGAGCACCAAACCATCATCTCCAACACCATTCGCGACCTCATCACCTCAGGGGACCTCCCACCCACTGCCTCCAACCTCATTGTTCCCCAACCCCGCACGGCCCGTTTCTATCTCCTTCCCAAAATCCACAAACCTGCCTGCCCTGGTCGACCCATTGTCTCAGCCTGTTCCTGCCCCACCGAACTCATCTCCACCTATCTGGACTCCATTTTCTCCCCTTTGGTCCAGGAACTCTCTACCTACGACCGTGACACCACCCACGCCCTCCACCTCCTACAGGACTTCCAATTCCCTGGCCCCCAACTCCTCATCTTCACCATGGACGTCCAGTCCCTATACACCTGCATTTCGCATGCAGATGGCCTCAAGGCCCTCCGCTTCTTCCTGTCCCGCAGGCCCGACCAGTCCCCCTCCACCGACACCCTCATCCGCCTAGCCGAACTTGTCCTCACCCTCAACAACTTCTCTTTCGATTCCTCCCACTTCCTACAGACAAAGGGGGTGGCCATGGGCACCCGCATGGGCCCCAGCTATGCCTGCCTCTTTGTAGGTTACGTGGAACAGTCCCTCTTCCGCACCTACACAGGCCCCAAACGCCACCTCTTTCTCCGTTACATTGATGACTGTATCGGCGCCGCCTCTTGCTCCCCAGAGGAGTTCGAACAGTTCATCCACTTCACCAACACCTTCCACCTCAACCTTCAGTTCACCTGGGCCATCTCCAGCACATCCCTCAACTTCCTGGACCTCTCAGTCTCCATCTCAGGCAACCAGCTTGTTAACTGATGTCCATTTCAAGCCCACCGACTCCCACAGCTACCTAGAATACACCTCCTCCCACCCACCCTCCTGCAAAAATTCCATCCCCTATTCCCAATTCCTCCGCCTTCGCCACATCTGCTCCCACGATGAGGCATTCCACTCCCGCACATCCCAGATGTCCAAGTTCTTCAAGAACCGCAACTTTCCCCCCATAGTGGTCGAGAACGCCCTTGACCGCGTCTCCCGCATTTCCCGCAACACATCCCTCACATCCCGCCCCCGCCACAACCGCCCAAAGAGGATCCCCCTCGTTCTCACACACCACCCCACCAACCTCCGGATACAACGCATCATCCTCTGACACTTCCGCCATCTACAATCCGACCCCACCACCCAAGACATTTTTCCATCCCCACCCTTGTCTGCTTTCCGGAGAGACCACTCTCTCCTTGACTCCCTTGTTCGCGCCACACTGTCCTCCCACCCCACCACACCCAGCACCTTCCCCTGCAACCGCAGGAAATGCTACACTTGCCCCCACACCTCCTCCCTCACCCCTATCCCAGGCCCCAAGATGACTTTCCATATTAAGCAGAGGTTCACCTGCACATCTGCCAATGTGGTATACTGCATCCATTGTACCCGGTGTGGCTTCCTCTACATTGGGGAAACCAAGCGGAGGCTTGGGGACCGCTTTGCAGAACACCTCCACTCGGTTCGCAGTAAACAACTGCACCTCCCAGTTGCAAACCATTTCCACTCCCCCTCCCATTCTTTAGATGACATGTCCATCCTGGGCCTCCTGCAGTGCCACAATGATGCCACCCGAAGGTTGCAGGAACAGCAACTCATATTCCGCCTGGGAACCCTACAGCCCAATGGTATCAATGTGGACTTCACCAGCTTCAAAATCTCCCCTTCCCCCACCGCATCCCAAAACCAGCCCAGTTCGTACCCTCCCCCCACTGCACCACACAACCAGCCCAGCTCTTCCCCTCCACCCACTGCATCCCAAAACCAGTCCAACCTGTCTCTGCCTCCCTAACCTGTTCTTCCTCTCACCCATCCCTTCCTCCCACCCCAAGCCGCACCTCCATCTCCTACCTACTAACCTCATCCCACCTCCTTGACCTGTCCGTCTTCCCTGGACTGACCTATCCTCTCCCTACCTCCCCACCTATACTCTCTCCACCTATCTTCTTTTCCCTCCATTTTCGGTCCGCCTCCCCCTCTCTCCCTATTTATTCCAGTTCCCTCACCCCATCCCCCTCTCTGATGAAGGGTCTAGGCCCGAAACATCAGCTTTTGTGCTCCTGAGATGCTGCTTGGCCTGCTGTGTTCATCCAGCCTCACATTTTATTATCTTGGATTCTCCAGCATCTGCAGTTCCCATTATGTCTATTGCAGGATAAACTCGGATTGTTTTCACTGGAGCATCAGAGGCTGGGGGCTGACCTGATAGAAGTATGTAAATTATGAGAGGTGTAAATAGGGTGGGTAGTTTGTCTTTTTCCCAGGATCGAAATGTTAAAAACTAGGGGGGAGAGGTTTAAGGTGAGAGGAGGATGTTTTTCACAGAGAGATGCCTGAAATGTGCTGTTAGGGAGCGGTGGTAGAAGTATTTATTCAGACACATGAACAGGCAGGGAATAGAGGGATGGAGACAATGTGCAGGCAGATGGGATTAGTTTAGAATAGGATAATGGCTGGCATAGACATGGTGGGCTGAAGGGCCTGTTCCCATGCTGCACCGTTCTATATTCTCCAGAAGGGTGTGCTTGGCCCAGTCTGGGTCTAACTGGAAGAGGCTCTTGTACTGAATGAGATGCCAATCTTTGCATATTCGCAGCTTGTTGCAAGTTATAATGCACCTTGAAACAGAGTCTCTGAGGAAGATCAGATCATGGGTCTCATTCCTTTAAAATTCCAAGCTGTTCTGTCTGCAAGCCCATGACGTTGTCACAGTGAGGTGATGCTTAAGGCACTTCTCAGTGTTAGCTTAGCCATGGCTGGATGGTAGCACTGCACCCTGGGAGGGTGATTGTGTGTGGCCTATTTCTCTCAGCCCCACCCACACGACTCCCCCTTCTGACTGATGGTGAAGCAAAGCAACACTTGCATTTCTGTATGGCCTGATGCTGCAAAGGACCTGAACAGGACTCAGGTACAGAGGCATCTTGAGGTTCATGTCCATAGCTCCCTGAAAGTGGCCATGCATGTCCATAGGGTGGGAAAGAAGGCGTATGGCCTGTTTGCCTTTATTGGTTGGCGAACTGAGTGCAAGATCAGGATGTCATGTTACAGCTTTATAAGGCTTTGGTGAGGCCACACTTTTAGAGTATTGTGTTCAATGCTGGTCCCACATTACAGGAGGGATGTGGAGTTTTGGGAGAGGGTGCAGAGAGGTTTACCAGGATGCTGCCTGGATTAGAGGGTAAAAGCTTTAAGGAGAGGCTAGAAAAACTCAGGTTATTTTATCTGGAGGCTGTAAAATAATGAGATGCATAGATAGGTTTGACGGTCAGAGTTAAAATATCTAATACTAGGGGGCATGCAGTTAAAGTTAGAGGGGGAAAGTTCAAAGGAGGGGTGGTGGTGGAGACAGATACAATAGGGGTGTTTTAGGGACTTTTAGATTAAATGCATGAATATGCAAAGAATAGAGGGACAGGGACCAAGGGCAGGCAGAAGAGATTCGTTTAATTTGGCTTCATGTTCGGCTCAATTGAGTAATGGTAACTACAAAGACATGAGGGAGGAGCTGGCCATAGCTGACTGGAAGGGGAGCCTATCAGGGAAGATGACAGAGCAACAATGGCAGGAGTTTCTGGGGGTAATTCAGGAGGCACAGCAGAAATTCATCCCAAGGATGATGAAACATTCTTAGGGGAGGACGACGCAGCTGACAGGGGAAGTCAGAGACAGCGTAAAAGCAAAAGATAACGCATACAACGTGGTGAAGATGATTGAGAAGCCTTTACAAACCAGCAGAGGGCAAATAAAAGAGCAATAAGGCTGGGGATAGAAAATGAAATGTAAGAGCAAGCTAGTTCATAATATAATGGAAAATTACAAGAGATTTTTTTAGATATCTAATGGTTAAGAGAGAGGCAAGAGTGGACATTGGACCGCTGGAAGATGAGACTGGAGAAGTAGGAATGGAGAATGAAGAAATGAAAGAGGGAACTGAATGGGTACTTTACATCAGTTTTCACAGTGGCAGACACCAGCTGCAAACCAGAACTTCAGAGAGCCGGGGGCAGAGGCGAGTTTAGTGGCTATCACTAAGGCGACAGCACTGGGGAAACTGAAAGGTCTGAAGGTGGATAAGTCACCTGGACCAGATGGACTACATCCCAGAGCTCTGAGGGAGATAACTGAGGAGATTATGGAGGTGTTAGTGGTGATCTTTCAGGAATCACTGGGGTCAGGGAGAGTCCCAGGGCATTGGAAAATGGCTAATGTAACACCTGTGATTAAGAAGGGAGGGAGGCAGAACACAGGAAACTATAGGCCGGTTGGCCTGATCTCAGTCATTGGTAAGATTGTAGAGTCTATAAATTAAGGATGAGATAGGACATAGAACATAGAACAATACAGCGCAGAACAGGCCCTTTGGCCCTCGGTGTTGCGCCGACCTGTGAACTAATCTAAGCCCCTCCCCCTACACTACCCCATCATTATCCACATGCTTAACCAGGGACTGTTTAAATGCCCCTAATGTGGCTGAGTTAACTACTTTAGCAGGCAGGGCGTTCCATGCCCTTACCACTCTCTGAGTAAAGAACTTGCCTCTGGCATCTGTCTTAAATCTATCACCCCTCAATTTGTAGCTGTGCCCCCTTGTACAAGCTGATGTCATCATCCTCGGAAAAAGACTCTCACTGTCCACCCTATCTAATCCTCTGATCATCTTGTATGTCTCTATTAAATCCCCTCTTAGTCTCCTTCTGTCCAATGAGAACAGACCCAAGTCCCTCAGCCTTTCATCATAGGTCCTGCACTCCAGACCAGGCAACATCCTGGTAAATCTCCTCTGCACCTTTTCCGATGCTTCCACATCCTTCCTGTAATGGGGCGACCAGAACTGTACGCAATATTCCAAGTGAGGCCGCACTAGCGTTTTGTACAGTTGCAGCATGACATCACGGCTCCGGAACTCAATCCCTCTACCAATAAAACCTAACACACCATAAGCCTTCTTAATAGCACGAGCAACCTGGGTGGCAACTTTCAGGGAGATTGCAGATTATTTGGCAGTGCGTAGCAAAATAGAGCAGAGTCAGCATAGCTTCACCAAGAGGTAATGCCTGACAAATCTGTTTGAATTCTTTGAGGCGGTAACGAGCAAGTTAGACAAAGGAGAGCCAGTGGACAAGATCTGGTTGGATTTGCAGAAGGCCTTAGACAAGGTGCTACACAGGAAGCTGCAAAATAGGATAAGGGCCCATGGTGTAAGGGGCAAGGTACTGGCATGGGTAGAGGATTGGCTGACTGGCAGAAGGCAGAGAGTGGAGATAATGGGGTCTTTCTCAGGATGGCAGCCTGTGACTAGTGGAGTTCCACAGGGGTCACTGTTGGGGCCACAACTGTTCACATTATACATTGATGATCTGAGTGAAGGAACTGAGGGTATTGTTGCTGAGTTTGCAGGTGACACAAAGATGGGTGGAGGGACAGGTAGTGCTGAGGAACTGGGAAGGCTACAGAAGGCCTTCGACAGACTCGGAGAGTGGGCAAAGAAGTGACAGATGGAATACAAGTGTGAGGTTATGCACTTTGGTAGGAAAAATAGAGGCACAGACTGTTTTCTAAATGGGGAAAGGCTTTGGAAATCTGAAGCATAAAGGGATTTGGGAGTGGGAGTCCTAGTGCAGAATTCCCTTCAGGCTAACGGGCAGGTTCAGTTGGCAGTTGGGAAGGTAAATGCAATGTTAGCATTCATTTCAAGAGGGCGAGAATACAACAGTAGAGATGTCTTGCTGAGGCTGTAGAAGGCTCTGGTCAGACCACATTGGGAATATTGTGAGCTGTTTCAGGCCCATTATCTCAGGAAGGATGTGCTGGCCTTGGAAAGCGGTCAGAGGTGATTCACAAGAATGATCCTGGGGATGAAGGGCTTGTCATATGAGGAACAGTTGAGGTCTCTCTGTACTTGATGGAGTATTGAAGGATGAGGGGGGGTTTGATTGAAACTTACAAAATACAGAGAGGCCTGGATAGAGTGGACATGGAGAAGATGTTTCTAGAAGAGTCTAGGACCTGAAGGCACAGCCTCAGAGTGAAGGGATAACCCTTTCGAACTGAGGTGAAGGGGAATTTCTTTATCCAGAGGGCGGGGTGGGGGGGGGGGGGATGAATCTGTGGAACTCATTGCTGCAGAGGGCTGTGGGAGCCAAGTCATTGAGTGTCTTTAAGACAGAGATAGATAGGTTCTTGGTTGGTAAGGGGATCAAGGGTTACAGCGAGAAGGCAGGAGAAAGGCATTGAGAAAAACATTGAATGGCAGAGCAGACTCAGTGGGCTGAATGGCCTAATTCTGATCCTCTGTCTTGTGGCCTTCTGCTACCTATGCTGGTCAGACTCTCGGTACCGCAGGCAATTCTTACTGACTGCCTGAACCCTTGCTGCTTGGATGAGTCAGGAAATCATTGGAGCGGTTAGGGGTGGGCCATGTTCCCAAAGAACCCCACAAACCAAAGGAGCTCAACTTACCCTTTCTCTCTCATGTGTTTATCCAGCTTTCCCTTAAGCAGATCCATGTTTCTCAGCCCAACCATCCCCTCTGGCCGGGAATTCCACATTCTCACTGCTTGTGAAGAGAATGCTCCTGAATTTCCAATTGATTGATTGACCGATCCCTCATTGTGGGACTTCCTTCACAATGGGAACCATCTCTGCGAATTCTATACTACCAAAACTTTACATTCCTCTTTGAACAGGAAGTGTTCAGAGTAATATTGTCTAAGTGCTAGCAAATGGGACCAGGTCAGATTGAGATGTCTGGTCAGCGTAGATGAGTCGGACCGAAGGGTCTGTTTCCATGCTGTATGACTCTTCAGTGCTGTTTGAGGAACACTTCAGCAAGTAGCCTCTGCATTGTCAGCTTCTGGAGTTCAAGTCCCACCCCAGGCCTTGAGTTAAAACATCAAAGGCCACAGGCCAGTGATGAGGGCATGCAGCATGGTTTGTTGTGCTGCCTTGCAAATTAGGAACAGGCTCTTCAAGCCTGCTCTGCCATTCAAAAGATCCAGACTGATTTGATTTTAACTTCTAATCCACATCCTGGTAATCTCCCTCCCCATCCCTTTGAAGAGTCTCTCTACATCTACCTCAAGGTAAAACCCAGAGCAGACTGGAGACGAGGTGCAGGTCTGGACTGGGCTGG
Organism: Stegostoma tigrinum; assembly: GCF_030684315.1. Classification (NCBI taxonomy): domain Eukaryota; kingdom Metazoa; phylum Chordata; class Chondrichthyes; order Orectolobiformes; family Stegostomatidae; genus Stegostoma; species Stegostoma tigrinum. The sequence continues at coordinate 2,997,606 of NC_081404.1, forward strand.
AAAGACCATAGTTCTGAACTTCTTATTTCTCCATTTTCTCATTTATTACTATGATCTGCAATGCTAAACTTCTACTTTTTTTTCTAATTTTTTTTCCCCTAAGAGCTTGTACTTAAGAAGCTGTTGTAGAGACAGTAGGACATGTAGATGCTGGAGAATCTGAGGTAACAAGGTGTGGAGCTGGATGAACACAGCAGACCCAGCAGCATCAGAGGAGCTGGAAAACTGACATTTCGGGCCTAGACTCTTTCTGAAGAAGGGCCTAGGCCCAAAACGTCAGCTTTCCTGCTCCTCTGATGCTGCTTGGCCTGCTGTGTCCATCCAGCTCCACACCTTGTGACTTAAGAAACTGTGCCTAGGTAGCTGTTTACCTAAGATGGCACCATAAATGGCGACTTGTAAACCTTTCACTGTACTGATTTGGATACATGTGACATAGAAACATAGAAGATAGGTGCTGGAGGAGGCCATTTAGCCCTTCGAGGCTGTTTCACTATTCTTCATGATCATGGCTGATCATCCAACTCAATAACCTAATCCTGCTTTCTCCCGAAAACCTTTGACCCCATTCGCCCCAAGTGCTACATCTCGTCACCTCTTGAACACATTCAATGTTTTGACATCAACTACTTCCTGTGGTAATGAATTCCACAGGCTCACCACTCTGTGGGTGAAGAAATGCCTCCTCATCTCCGTCCTAAATGGTCCACCCTGAATCCCCCTACTGTGACCACTGGTCCTGGACACACCCACCATTGGAAACATCCTCCCTGCATCCACCCTGTCCAGCCCCATTAGAATTGTATAAGTCTGTATGAGATCCTCCCCTCATTTGTCTGAACTCCAGTGAAAACAATCCCAACCTGGTCAATCTCTCCCCATACGTCAGACCCGCCATCCCCGGAATCAGCCTGGTAAACCATTGCTGCACTCCCTCAAGAGCAAGAGCATCTTTCCTCAGAAAAGGAGACCAAAACTGCACACAATATTCCAGGTGTGGTCTCGCCAAGGCTCTGTATAACTAACAACACATCCCTGCTCCTGTACTCGCACCCTCTCACAATGAAGGCCAACATACCATTTGCCGCCTTTACCACCTGCAGCACCTGCATGCTTACCTTCAGCAACTGGTGCACAAGGACACCCAGATCCCACTGCATGCTCCTCTCTCCCAATTTACAGCCATTCAGTAGGAGTCTGCCTTCTTGTTTTTGCTTCTGAAGTGAATAACTTCACATTTATCCAAATTATGCTGCACCTGCCATTGATTTGGCAGCTAATTCAATACCTCAGCTGTTAAAATACTCAGGGATTCTGCTTCCAGACCTTTTCAGGATGAGCGTTTCAAAGATGCATGACCCTCTGAGCCAGAGAAAGAAACATTCTCCTTGTCTCTGTTTTAAATGGGCAAGCCCTGATTCTGAAGTTCTAGCATCTCCCACGAGAGGAAACATCGTCTCCACATCCACCCAGCCGAGTCCCCTCAGAATCTTATGTTTCAGTCAAGTCACCTCTTAATCTTCCAACCTCCAGAGGTTCCAGGCCTGGTTTGTCCAAACTTTCCTCATGAAGCCACGCACTCTTTCCGGTTATTAGTCTCCTATCTGTTGACCAAAGCCTTGTCTGACTTCTGTGTTAACTGTAAAGGTTCCTTATTTCAAAGAAATTTTCAGTTTTCGGCAGTCCTGGCCAATAGTGTTCACTCGCTCCACATCACACAGCATGGCCATCGGATCCTTGTCACATGACTTTGTGGAAGTGACCATTTCCTACATCAGAACAGTGACACCACTTAGTCGCTTATCTACTCATTATGAAAAGTGGTACCCGAAAACAGAACATTTACCACTAGCTCATCCCCTCAGAAGAGAATCCATACAGTGTGGAAAGAGGCCATTCAGCCCAGTACATCTATACCAACCCCCCAAAGAACATCCCACCCTATCCCCATATTTAGTGTGGCTAATCCAACTATTCTACAATCCCTGGACACTATGGCCAATTTAGCATGCAGAAAGAGGCCATTTAGCCCATCAAGTCTGCACGACCCTCCAAAGAGCATCCCACCCAGACCCACCCCCCTTCCCTAAACCCATAACCCTGTATTTTCCATGGCTAATGCATCAAGTCTGCACATCCCTGAATATTATGGAATAATTTAGCATGGTCAATTCACCTAGCCTACACATCTTTGGACTGTGGGTGGAAACCAGAGCACCCAGAGGAAACCCACGCAGACACGGGGAGAATGGGCAAACTCTGCACAGACAGTCACCCGAGGCTGGAATTGAACTCGGGTCCCTGGCGCTATGAGGCAGCAGTGCTAACCACTGAGCCATTGCGTTCAGCATTCAAATGACAGGCCTGCAGCATCCACCGTACTTTGCTTTTGTTTCAGATGGCCTCGTTCCTTTCAGTGCCCATCTTTTTGTGTGTCCCACCTCACATATTACTGACCAGGCATGTCTGCACTGACATATCTGTTAATTACTATTCTTTTTTTTAATCTAGTGTTGTTCAAGACTGATGGACATCAGGCTGCATTCACCATCAAGATTCGACATCCCATCATACCCAAGCTTTATAATGTTAAAAGCCAGTCAGGTCAGTGGCCAGCTTGATTAGGGTTAATGGTGACTGGATTGGGAGCATCATTCCTCACTGGTTGAATGGAATTGGGTTTGGCTGGTTGCTTTTGGGAAGGGGTCATTTACCATTGCAAAGCCTGACCGATCTTAGGCTGGGTTGGCACTCGCCAGTGAGTCAACAACACAAAGGGAACAGGTCCAGCAAGGCCCTGTTGCCAACTTTCACTCTGTCTGGGCCTAGCTCCCCTGCAGGGGAGGGGATGCCATCACCCTGTTATTTGATCATGGTGAAATCGCAGCAAAATTGCTAACCCGTGGCCTCTCCCCACCAGTTGGAATGGGCATCCTACTACTTTGAATTAATTGGGTGGCAAGGGGTGTAATGGGTGGCGTGTACCTCGACAACCCCTTTATGAGGAACCAAGAAATGGCTGAAACCTATTCCTTCTCCCCTTGCCCACATTAGCAGCTGGCATTTTACTGACTCCTGGTATATTGAAGGCTGTGGGCAGTGGCTCCTGAAGTCAGCTAGAAAGATCCACAAGTGTGAAAACTTGCCGCGGTGTCACGCGTCTTTTCTAGGAGCAGACTCATGGAGATATTTGCAGGTCACCAAGCAACAGCAGGGACTGCTCTCAATGCAGAGCTGTCGTGGTAAGTGTCAAAGAGATGGGTCATTGGGAAGGTTGGCATTAGCATTCCTACAGTGAGCTCAACCTTCCTTTGAGAGTGCCAGAGGCACTTCGGTGTCTTAGCCAAAGGTACTTCTGTCAATTTTGTTTCTTTCACTTGGCCCAGGAATTGTGTAATGGGGATAGGAATGGTTTGTCCAAATTGTATCTTACCAGGTTGGAAGGACGGTCCTTTCTTGGACTTTTTATAGGCCCCATAACTGATTGAAATAACCCAGAAGAGCATTAGCACCAGGGGCATTTGCCCACCACAACTTCAGTCATCTCTTCGTTCTTCACCTGGATTCCTGGCCCTCCTGATTGGGCACATGTGTGTGTGTGTGGAATCAGGATGGACATCTTGCTTGACTGTGATGCATCCTGCAGCCCACCAGTCCACTCATTAAAAACATGAAGAACGGGGCCACCTGATGCACAAGCAGGGTCCTGGGCCGATATTCAGCCCCGCCTTGGGCAACTCAAGGAGAACGGAATTGGTTGCGTAGTCCACTCGTCAGATGCCTTTCTCAGGAGCTACTCTGTGCGCAAATTGGTCGAGGCTTTTACTGCATGACATCTGTGATGACGCTTTTGGAAATGGTGAGGCTTGTGGCTTATTGCAATACGGTGCCAAGTGCCAGCTCTTTCTTTACGGTGGCACAATCGAAACTCATTGACACCGAATGGCATCCCCTCGGACAGCAGCTGTTTCGCAAAGATTGCTCACAGGTTTAACGTGGGCCTGAAGTAAGCCAGCCCTACCTCCTCTGCATTAGATCCATTCGCAAAATAAAAACCTCACAGAACTTCTGACTCAGTTAAAATTGCTATTAAAAACTCCCTGTGGTCTTCAAGACCTGCGTCACTCAGTCTATAATTTGCCATTAACTTAATTTCCCAGAATAGATGCTGCAAAGATGTTATCAGGGCCTTTGTTTTTAATCTGGTCAGGACTTTGACAATTGTGCGGTTATTTGGCTGTACAGTTCTCACTGCATCTGTCCATGACTTTTGCTGTGTAGCTTAGTTGACCAAACAGGCTGGTGTGTGATGCAGAGTGATACTAACAGTGTGGGTTCAATTCCCACACTGGCTGAGTTTACCAGGCAAGATTGTCGTTCCCAACCTCTCCCTTCACCGGAGCTGTGGTGACCCTCCGGTTAAACCACCACCAATTATCTCTCTTGACTGAGAAAGTGGGACTATGGTGACTTAAATCTTTACTTTTTACAACTCTTAACCCCTTTCTAAAACTCCCCCTACACATACAGACACACAAAAAATGTGGAGTATGTGGAACATTCCCTGTTCCAGTTCTATTCCGGCCCCCGCCCACAACTCTCTCTCTCTCCGACACATCGATGATACCATCGGCGCTGCTTCCCTCTCTCGTCTAGAATTGGAAAACTCCATCAATTTTGCCTCCAATTTCCACCCTGCCCACACTTTCACCTGGTCTATCTCTGACTCCTCCCTTCCCTTCCTCAACATTTCTGGGAATAGACTGGCCACTAATGTCCCATTTCAAACCCACCGACTCCCACAGCTACCTGGATTATACATCCTCACACCCCACTTCCTGTAAGGACTCCATCCCATTCTCTCAGTTTCTCTGTCTCCGGCGCATATGTTCAGATGAGGACAACTTTGGCAAGGGAGTCTCCGAAATGTCCACATTCTTCCTCAACCAAGGATTCCCCAACTCCGTTGTTGACAGGGCCCTCAACCCATTTCCAGCTTTTCCGCCCTCACCCCTTCTCTTCCCTCCCGCAACAGCGATAGGGTTCCCCTTATCCTCACCTACCACCCCACCAGCATCCACATCCAGAAGATCATCAGATGCCATTTCTGCCACCTCCAGCAAGATACCACCACCAGACACACATTCCCCTCCCCTCCCTTGTCCACCTTTCGCAGGGACCGTTGAGGTGTTTCTTACTGCAGTGAGAAGGACAGCACCTTCCCTTCTGGACGTCCAGTGGCTCTAACCCCAAGCTGTTCAGTTACTGGGAGCCAACCATGCAGTTATTAGCCTGCAGCAACCCTTTGTCACCAATTACTGGTCACCATTTTACAAACCGATCAGCTACTTATTGCCAGCTAATCTCCCTTTGTGCCCACCCCCTGACTCCAGCTCATCTACAGTCACTGTTCCCCTTGCTCAAACAAGCAGCTGTGTAAACAACACTTACAGTGAGTGTCAGGTTGCTTTCAAAAGTGCAGCAACCCTTTCTGGGTTTTTTTTAGAGGAATTATTTTCCAATTCCAGACCACAAGCAGAAATACAGAAAAATAAAAAGATACACACTACCTTTAAAATAGTACCTTTTAGACAATTTACAGCACAACAAGGGGCATTTTAGCCCGTCCTGTCTATGCTGGTTCAAAGGGATCCATGCAACCTAATTCCACTTTCCAACTGTAGTTTTTCTGAATTCTGACCTTTGTGCCCATTGACATCCAGGGTTCTCTGGTCTCAGTCGCACTGTTTGTCTTCAAGAGAACATAGTTGCCCTGCACCCTCACTATTTCTTCCTGGAATACCTCCCACCGCTCTGACAGTTTCATCAGCAAAACTCTATGCCTACTTGGGCCAAATTTTATCCTATTCTCATAAAATCATCACCTCTCCAGATTAGAATTTTTATTCCTGACCTATCGTTATCCCTTTCCATTATCTATCTGAAATCTAACTGAGTTATGATCGCTATCTCCAAAATGGCCCTTTACTGATACACCTTCCACTTGCCCAAGCTCATTTCCAAATACTAGATTCAGGACTGCCCTCTCCCATGTTGAACTGGCTAAAAAAAACAAGTTCTCTGGACATACTTTCAGAATTTTTTATCCTCCCTGCATTGCACACAAACTATCCCAGTTAATATTTGAGTAGTTAAAATCCCTTATGATTCCTGCTATATTATTCTTACACTTCTCTGAAATTTGGTTACAAATTTAATCCTCTATCTCTCCCTAGCTGTTCTGGAGTCTATCATCCAATCCCAACAGCGTGTTTTCCCCTTTTTATGTTTCTTCCTTCTACCCATATTGCCTCATTTGATGGCCTTCCAAGATATGACCCCTCCTCAAGGCTATAATTGATTCCTTGATCAATATGGTGACCCCCCCTTCCCCCTTCTATCCACCTCTTGATCTCATCTGAGTACCCTATAACCAGGGATGTCATCTTTCAGCCAAGTCTCTGTTATTGCAATGACATCATCCTGTCTGTGCCCTCAGCCCATCTGTCTCATTCCCCATACTCCTTGTATTGACACATATTCCATGTAGCCTTCTCAACTCACTTCTTTCTTATCTCGCCTGTGCTTTCTCTGTCTCCCAGACTCACTTACCAGCTTTTTAACTTCCAAGGCTGTTTCTATTTCTCTCTCCTTCAAACTATTTGGGCTTCAGATCGGTATGACAGGTCGGCACAACATCGAGGGCCAAAGGGCCTGTACTGTGCTGTAATGTTCTATGTCCTATTTGCCAGGATCCTGTCCTGTTGGCAGTCTCATTTAAACCCAGCATTAGCAAGCCTTGTTGGTGCCAATTCTGGTTTAATGTAACCCACTGAACTTCTACATTCTTCACTTGCCCCAGAAACAGTCGTAGCAATCTGAAACTCTCTCGCTCCCTCTTGCTCTCTTGCGCGCTCTCTCTCTCTCTCGCGCTCTCTCGCTCTCGCTCTCACTCTGTCTTTCTCCAGATTTATCTCCTCCATCTTATGTTCCTAGGGTGGCTGTGTGGTTAGCATTGCTGCCTCACACAGGACCTGTTCGAATCCACACTGTTGTCTGTGTGGAGTTTGCACATTCTCCCTGTGTCTGTGTGGGTTTCCTCTGGGTGCTCCGGTTTCCTCCGGGTGCTCCAGTTTCCTCCCACAGTCCAAAGATGTGCAGGTTAGGGTGGGTTGGCCGTGCTAAACTGCCCGTAGTGTCCAGGGTAGGTGAGCTAGCCATGGGAAATGCAGGGCTAGGATGGGATTCTGTTTGGAGGGTTAGTGTGGACTCGATGGGCTGAATGGCCTTCTTCCACACTGTAGGGATTCTATTCTATACTCACTACGAAAAAAAACTGGAAAGATGACATTAATGCTGATTTGTTCGCTTGCCAGAGACAGAATCAGCTTGTTGGGAGGGACTCTTGAAACCTTTCTTATCTGGTGGAAATTGTTTCCCATGCAATGTTAAGATCTGGAATGGGAACGGGTTCCACCTGGGAATTGGAGAAATGCCTCATCGAAATCAGAACGCTGGAGGAAGCAATCCAGCCCATTATGTCCCAGCCAGTTGATGAAGAACTCTGCCGTACCCCACCTGCCTGTCACGGTCCAGACTAAACCACCTCAACGTATTATTAGAGAGACAGCTGAGACCTGAACTTTTTGCTTACTTAAAGGCAGGTAGAAGGTGTGGCATTCCAGATATGATCTGATTGGTCAAACTGCTAGGCTTTAAGCAAAATGCATTTCATTCTCTCACCACAAACAAAAACAAAAAGAATTGGCATAACTTTAACTCTATTAAAAGATTTAATAAAATCATATGATTTAACTACTACTCATCAACTGTTCCAACACAGTAGCGTCCCATAAACGCCCCCTTGGCAAAGGCAGGTTCAGCAAAACAGATTTCTCTCACTTGCTATCTTCACCACTCCAGGAGAATGAACCAACAGAATCTAGTAGCAGAGAGAGAACCTGAGCTTTCTGCAGCAGCAGAGAGAGAGAGTTGTATCTAGCAGCTTCAATCCCAAAACCTCCAATGGAAAACAAAACTAAAGCCCTGGGCCTGTGGGAGCCTGACTCCAGCCACTCATGCTTCTTTGGCCTACTTTAACAAAGAGCCCGAAACTATTTACTCTGCTTTCCATGGAGCAGACACCTGGACACCAGGTCTACAACATCCCTCTTTAACCGAAGCAGGACAGGACTGACCAACTCCCTCTTAAAGGTACATCGTGTCACAGTATATGGACTGGAATCTGTAGCCCAACAGGCCGCTATCATCAAGCAGGTGGCTGGACTGTCGTGGGTTTCTGTCTCTCCCACCCTTTCAGACAGTGAGTTTCAGATCCCCAATACTCTCTGGGTAAAAATAATTCTCCTGATGTCCCCTCATCCCTTCTGCCAATTTAGTTCCCCCTCCACCTTCCACTGTTCCAAGGGAAACTTCCCAAGTTTATACAATCTTTCCCCAGTGTCTAGATTTTCCCATTTCTGGCCACATCCTTGTAAATCTCCTCTGCACCCTCTTCAGTACAATCTGATCTATCCTGCAATGTGCTTACCCGAATTGTACACAATGATGGAACAAATGGTGTGTACCATTCTGGTGTATCCCCCCACCCCCCCAGCTTTTCTATTCTATACCTGGGCTACTGTGCAAAGCATTCTTAGCCACCTTTACTGAGTTTCCCACCACCATAAAGGATGTGAGGATATACATGCAAGACATTTCTCAGCATCCTGTCACTTACCGTAGCCCTCCCTCCCTTACCTCACGTTTCTCTGTGATAGCATTCCACTTTCCATATTTCTCCCCAAATAACAAGATCTCAATATTCTCCAGCCACCTCTAGTTTTCCCCCTCACTATCAACCACACATCAATACTGTGTACCATCTGCAGACCTCTTTTTCATGACCCCTACTCCTGAGTCTGAGTCATAGAGTTGTATAGCACAGAAACAGATCCTTCGGTCCAACTGGCCCATGCCGACCAGTATATCGTAAATTAATCTAGTCCCATTTGCCAGCGTTTGCCCATGTCCCTCTAAACCCTTCCTATTTCATTCAGATGCCTTTTAAATATTTACCAGCCCCCACCACTTCTCCTGGCAGCTCATTCCATACACGCACCACCCTCTGTGTGGAAAAAGTTACCCCTTAGGTCCCTTCGTTATTCATTCATGGAACAAGGGCTTCACTGGTTCAACCAGAATTGACCATCCCTAACTACCCAGAGAGCAAATCAGAGCCAACCCCATTGCTGTGGGTCTGGACTCATATGTAGGCCAGACTAGGTAAGGATGGCAGAGATAATGGGAACTGCAGATGCTGGAGAATCCAAGATAACAAAGTGTGAAGCTGGATGAACACGGCAGGCTAAGCAGCATCTCAGGAGCATAAAAGCTGACGTTTCGGGCCTAGACCCTTTATCAGAGAGACCTCTCTGATGAATTTCCCTGAAGGACATTAGTGAACCAGATGGGTTTTTCTGACAATCAGCAAGAAATTCATGGTCATCGTTAGATTTTTACTTTCGGATTCTTTTCATTGATTTCTAACTCCATCTGATGTGGGTGGATTTGAACATTATTTGGGCCTCTGGATTAACAAACCAGCGATAATCCCACTAGGCCATCACCTCTCATAATCTTTAAATCTTTCCCCTCTCTCCTTAAACCTATGCCCCTCTCGTTTTGGACACCCTCACCCTGGGGAAAAGACCTTGCCTATTACCCTATCCATGCCCCTCATGATCTTATAAACCTCTATAAGTTCACCCCTCAGCCTCTGATGCTCCAGGGAAAATAGCCCCAGTCTATTCAGCCTCTCCCTGTAGCTCAAACCCTCCAAACCCGGCAACATCCTCGTAAATCTTTTCTGAATCCTTTCAAGTTTCACAACATCCTTCCTACAGCAGGGAGTCCAGAATTGTACACATTATTCCAAAAATGGCCTGACTATTCCTAACAAAGTACAAAGTGCAAGGGGCCCAGTATTGTCCCCAGCAGATCCCACTGGTTAGTGACTCGACAGTGGGGTTGACCTCGTGCCTCAGAACAAGCTTTGAGTCCAATTTGTCACACTCGCCTGGTTCCCCAGTACTTTTACTTTTTGACTGCTCTGCCTAATGGCATTATGGGTCAACTCGCAGCGGTTCGAGCGGGCAGCTCACCACCACCTCAAGGGCAACTAGGGACGGGCAATAAACACTGGGCCCAGCTAATGATGCCCACATCTCGCAAATGAATAGAAAACAAAATGTGGGGCCTTATCAAAATCCATGCAAAATCCACCCTGGTCTTTTCCATGTTAAGCTAGACCTTTCTAATAAATGTTTATGCTGTCCCTTAGAATTGATTCTAATAATTTGGGCATAATCAAGGTTACGATAACTGGCCCATAATTACTTGGGACCCTCCCTCCCTTCAGCGACATTGGCAGACCGCCAAACCTCTTGCACCGATCCTGTAGCCAGGGAGAATTGAAATAAGGTATTTTAAAAAGAAACCTCCCTTACTTTTTGTTTTAAACTATGTAGATGTCCGGCCACCAGAAGCTGCTGGCCAATCAGACAGCCAGCTACTCTCCAGGCCCAGCAGCACCCCAGGAGTGGTGGTCACTGTTGGAACTGCACCCAGTCCCCGACCAGGAGGAGCCTGGAGCAGAGATAGAACGGAGTCAGGTCAGCTTGGGGAAGGAGGTCCGGGCAGCATCATCTGAAAGCACAGTGTTTCTTTTTACGTGGACGCTGACCACCCACCTCTACTTCGCCAATATCTCCCCCTCTGTCTCCCTCTCGTGCTCTGTCTCCCGAGCCCTCCACTGATGTTGGATTCTCAGACTGTTGATCCGACATCCCATACTGATCAGACAGAAATTCCCACCTATTAAATGTTGGGGACCATTATTGTCGGTTGCTACTTGAAACTCTGTGACTCCGTCCATCTCCTAGGCCGCAGTCCAGACATTAAGCCAATCTGTTTGCAACTTTGGTGTCACATTTGACCCCAAGGTGACCTTGTGACTTCATTTTTGCACCATCACTAAGATCGCGTGTAACATCGCTTGACCTTGAGGGGGTGGTGGAAAATTCCAGTCAATATTCCCCACACTCTCCCTCTTGAGCCATGACATCTTGCAAAGAGCCAGCAGAAGTGCAGTGGGCTGAACAGTCTACATCTGTGACCTGTTTCTCTGATGCCATGATTCCTCCAGCTCACACCTTCACGGTTCTAGATTCTTCTTCGGGCCTAAGCAGAAGGATGGGGAATTAGAGTCGCTTCTGAATAACTAACAATTCAAGGCATTCAGCGCCTCACAGAGCAGAAGTGGATTTTAATAAATGTGCTAATGTTTGATATTCAATGCTGTTTAAGCCTGTCTAACCATTAGCGGCTTTGTGTAACACAAATGCAGAGGTCATGGGACCGAGAGGGATAAATGCCAAAATACTTCTGTCAAATTTACAAAGGATCCAGTTTGTATTTACCGTATGCTTTAGCAAAACTGCATTCTTTAAAGCAAAATGCTGCACACCCAAGAATGAATTTCAAGAAACACCCACCCAGCCTTCTGAGGTCACGCTGCTGAAGTGTTCTCAACAATGTCCTCTTGGGCTCTGGTAACCATGAGCAACCAGCGCTGGCAAAACCAAATGGCGCCAGTGGGCTCAACAGCTTTCGTCTTGTGCTGAAGCAAAAGGTGGTCACAAATTGTTCTCTGTGTGTTCTAGGCTATAACATCAGTGCCTTGGTGACTATAGCAACCAAAACATTTCTGAGGTATGACAAGCTGAGGGAGCTGATCTCGAGCGTTAGGAAATATTACCCCAATGTCACCATTGTCATCGCGGATGACAGCGACAAACCACAAAAGATTGAAGGAGACTTCATTGAGCAGTACTTCATGCCATTTAAGAAGGTACATGGGTCTTTTGTCAATGAGGAGGTGGGGAGGGGAATGGAATGTGTTGCAGGAGAGGTTAGAATGTTGTCCATTTGCCTGAGGCGTCAGTCTGTCTCAGAATGACAAATGGAACAATAGTTTCATCACTAAGAGTCTTAGGAAGATGGCTCCAACTTAGTGTAGCCTCACTTTGTTGACCGCAATAGATGCTGATTCACTGAGGTTGCCAGCTCTGGGAGTACACTGGAGGTACCACGACCTGATTTCTTCATCATGACGGGCCTATTCCTGTGCGTCTCACTCTCATTGCTCCCCTCACCAATCAGAACAAAGAAACAGCCTTTACATCTTCCAATCGGATGACTTTTAACTCCATTGTCTCGTCCCTGTTCCCACATATTTCCAATTAAGATCCTCAGGGAAATTTTTAAAAAGAAACACCATGTTTTTTAAAAAAAACCCTAATGAGCTTTCTCGCTAAAGAGCCATGCAGATTATTTTCCAGTTCTTGCCGACTTTGAGTTTGAGAAATGGGAATACAGGAAGGACGCTGTGGGAGAGGTACTTCGCAAGACAGTTTAAGGAGGTCTGGATTCTTCAGTGCCTGAAGCATCCTGGGAGCATTGACCATTCAGCTCTCAGTTTTGTTCCACCATTCACTATAATCATGGCTGATCTGCCATCTGAATTCATAGAGCCAACTTGGGCTCACAACAGTGAGGTACGTTTATTTTGTTCCTTGATCATCTAAAATGGCCCAAGTCACTTCATAGGAGCGTTATACAGTAAAAGGTTAGCCTTAAAGTTGGGCCGGGTGATGAAAGGCATGCGTCAAAGAGGTAGGTTTTCAGGAGGGTCTTAATGGCGGAAAGTGAGGTAGGAGACAGAGAGGCTTAGGGAGGGAATTCCAGAATTTAGGGCCCAGAGAACAAGGTGGGAGAGATGTTGCCGTAGTGATAATATCACTAGATGAAAAATGTGGAGGTCTCCTTAGTGCTCTGGGAACACAGGTTAAAATCCCACCACTGCATCAGCCAGTGGAAGTTAAAGTCAGGAACTGAAAGCTCAATGGGCCGAGGAGTGGCAAGTGGAATTTAATTTGGATAAGGACAGGTGTTGCATTTTGATCAAACAAACACGGGCATGACTTATACAATTAAAAGTAGGGCCTTGGGTAGAACAGAGAGACCTAGTGGTTCACGTACATAAGTCTTTGAAATTTGTGTCATAAGTAGGCAAGGTGATGAAGAAGGTTTTTAACACGCTTGTCTTCATTCCTCAGACCTTTGAGTAGAGGAGTTGGGACGTCATGTCGAGGTTGTACGGGAGCACTGTATCCAGCTCTGGTCACCCTGTTATTGGAAGGATATTATTAAGCTGGAGAGGGTTCAGAAGAGATTTACCAGGATGTTGCTTATAATGAAGGGTTTGGGTTATAAGGAGAGGCTGGATAGGCTGGGGCTTTTCTCACTGGAGTGTAGGAGGTTGAGGGGTGACCTTATAGAGGTTTATAACATCATGAGGGGTATAGATAGGGTGAATGGCTGGTGTCTTTTCCCTAGGGTGGGGGCATTTCAAGACCAGGGGCATATTTTTAAGGTGAGAGGAGAAAGATTTAAAGAAGACACGAGGAACAATTATTTTACACACTGAGTGGTTCATGTGTGGAATGAACTTCCTGAGGAAAAGTTGGACGCAGGTACAGTTACAATGTTTAAAAGACCGGGTAGGTAAGTACATGAATGGGAAAGGTTTGGCGGGATATGGACCTAGCACAGGCAGGTGGGACTGGCTTAGTTTGGGATTATGGTCGGCATGGACTGGTTGGACTGAATGGTCTGTTTCTGTGCTGCCTGACTCTATGACTCCACTCAGTCATAGTGATCAAGATAACTATTATCAATTGTTGTAAAAGCTCATCTAAGTATCTAATGCCCTTTTGGGAAGGAAGTCTGCCCTCCTTACCTGGTCTGGCATACATGTGACTCCAGACCCGCAGCCAATGTGGTTGACTCTTAAATAGCTGAGCAAGCCACTCAGTTCAAGGGCAATTAGGAATAGGCAAAAAATAGTGACACCTGTCCCATTAAAGATTGGGAGAGAAGTATTATTGTGTGGAAATAAACAATCTTCATGCAAGCCCTTGTAGAAGGGTCAAATATAGTGCCAAGATTGGTTTCATTTCAGACCGACACATGGAGTCGGGAGCTGGAATGGGGGACGAAGACAGCAGCTTTTGTCTTCCTGATATTGATCCCTGAATTCCTACTCCAGCCAGTATAGGATATCGGGTCAGTAGTTTGGGAACTCAGCACCGGTGGACAGCGAGGGAGAGGAATGGAGGGAGAAAGAGGGAGGTGGTAGAGAGATAGAGCTGGGGGTGGATAGTGTCCGTGTGAAAATGAACACTGTGCCTGAGGATGATGTCCCTGAGGGGAACCACGGAGATGAGAAATAGGAGGGGAACGAAGATCGATCCTCGGGGGATTGTCAGAGGGTACGGGGTCAGGAAGAGAAGCCATTGTGTTGATTCTCTGGTTATGAGGAGATGGATAAGGATGGAACTGGATGATAGTGGAGATAGGCTGGAGGAGGATGGTGTGGTCACTGTGTTAAAGGCTGCAGACAGGTCAAGGAGAGTGAGGAGGGAACATTTATCACAGTCAGTCACACACAGGACATCATCAGTGACTTTCATATGTGATATAAGGAGTGGGGTTTACATATAAATATAATTTATTGTAAAATTTGAATTTTGAACTTGTTTGTGGCTTTTGGTCTGTGTGTATGAGAGGGGGTTAATGAATAAATTGTCAATATTTCTGGAGGCAATATTCTTTTTTTGAAATAAACTAGTATGAGAAAGAATTCATGGAATAATCTGAGGATTTGTTTGTATTTTGAGAGGTTTAAGATTGGCCAGAGTAAACATTGAAAATCATTAGCTTGCTTTCTGTTTAAGTGATTGTGTAATTGCTTCTCCTTGCTTTGGCCAAAAACTTATAGATCAGAAAGCTTTTGATGGCAGTTTGCAGAAATATTGGTTAGAGTTAGGTATATGAAGAGAATGGAGGTAATTCAGAAAAAATGTTAGAAAATATGTTACCTCAGTATAAGGGTTTAGTTGGAAGCTCAGAGCAGAAGTGTTTGCATAGTACCCTGAAGGGGTTATTTGAAGCTAAGAAAATTTAAGCTCAGTTATGTGAATAGTCAAGAAAAAATCAATTGAAACCTGAAGACCAGGCATCGAATGAAACAGTTAAGGTGTGATTAACATGGAAATTTTCTCTGGTGTTTGAACCTTGTAATGTGATGGGTTAGGATAGATGGAAGATTGTATTTTATCTGCATTTTGAGATCATTTAAGTTGTGTTATATGTAATTAATTTGGTTTGTACTATTTCATCGACATTCCTTTTGCATAGTAAAATTTTGTTTTGTTGTTAAAAGGAAATCTGCATCATTTGATGCTTGTGTTTAGGGGAAGGACCACCTTGTTAAACAGAAGCAAAGCAAACCATGAACTATCAAACCAGATTGCAGAATGTGATCTGACTTGTTTATTGATAACATCAGCTGGGACCTCAACAGATATTTTGATCTAAGGAAAAAGTCTGTCAGCCTCAGACACTAAATTAACTGTTAATTTGGCATTGAACACAATCCCAAGCGTGGAAGGGATTTGCAAGACTCTACCACCTTCTACATGATAAAGTGTTTCTTAATACCACTCATGAAAAGTCTAGTTCTAATTTTTTGAGTCTATCCTCAGGCCCTGCAGCTGAAATAGTTTCTCTCTCCTTATGAATTTTAATCAAATTGCCCCATAACTTTCTGCATTTGAAGGAATACAGACCTAATTATGTAATTGCTCCTCATGATTTGACCCTTGGAGACCAGGGATCATTCTGGTAGATCTACCCCGCACTTCCTCCAAGGCCAGTATCTCTGTTCTAAGGAACATGTCACAGTGGGCTTTGGACAGCTGATGTCAATCACGTCTTAACCTACCTGTTTCATTCAATTCCTGGTCTTCAGACTTTGCCTTTTTCTTGACTATTCACACAATTGAGCTTAAGTTTTCTTTGCTTCAGCTAACTCCTACAGGGTTCTACACAAGCACTTCTGCTCTGGAGCTTTCAACTAAAACTCTTAGACCGAAGTAACTTATTTTCTAACTTTTTAACCCTCTTGTATTCTGGTCCTTGAGATACAAAGGCCTAATTTGTCGATGCCCTGGAACTGATTTTGACAAGTCTAAAATGAATCCACCAAATGATGAATGTGAGGCCATTCAGCCTGCTTGAGCCTGTTCTGCTGTTCAGTTAGATCAATTTCATCGACCCTCCATAGATGAAGCGGATAATTAACTTTGTTTCAGCAACAAACCTTGCAACCCATACCACTTAGAGAGCAGCAGATACATGGGAACACCACCCCCTACAAGTTCCCCTCCAAGCCCCTCACCATCCTGACTTGGAAATATATCGCTGTTCCTTCAGTGTCACTGGGTCACAATCCTGGAATTCCCTCCCTAAGGGCATCATGGGTCAACCCACATCACATGGACTGCAGCGGTTCAAGCAGGCAGCTCACCCCCACCTTCTCAAGGGGGCAACTAGGAACGGGCAATGACACTGAAGTCCCTCGAACACTTTTTTTCAAAAAGCTGTGATTCCAGCAGCAACTTGCATTTATATAGCAACTTTAACGATGCAGGACATCCCAAGCTGCTACAAGGAGTTGGAGTTGGGGGTGAGGACATTGGACAAAACATGGCACCGAATCACCAATAGAGATATTAGGACAAGAGGCCTGCAAAGCTGGTGAACGCGCTGAGTTTTAAAGTGTAAACTAAATGAGGAAAAAGATGTGGAGGAAGGATTTTCAGAGATTTGAGTTTACGAAAACTGTAGGTATGGCCATAAATCATAAATTGAAGATGTAGGAGACCAGAAATGGAGTAGAGCAGAGATCTTAGAGGATTGTGGGAGTGGAGGTTACCAAGATGGGATAGAATAAGGTTCTGGAAATGAGGGTATGAATTTTAAAATGCATGGGATGGGGGAGCTGATGTAGACCAGTGATCGCATTGCGTGATGGGTGAGGGTGGCTTGTTGCGGGAAAGGACACAGGCTACAGAGTGCAAAGTGTGAGAGTTACCAGCACAGCTCTGAAACAGTTACATTGCAATTGGTTGTAGAGTATGACTCTGTCAACACAAGATTCATTCTGTGTAAGCTTGCAGAAGTGTGCTGATATTTCTAAAGAATAGTTAAGCTTGTCAAACATCTGTTGATGTTTTTGAAGCAATGGAAAGTGACTGTATCTGCCTGAGGGCCTGCTCTACACAAAGCAACTTTGAAACAAGTTCAAGCAGACTGACAGTTGTTCAAGGGGCACTGTAGTAAAAGGAAATCACAAATGAAATTTACAAATGGAAATTAAAACATCATCTCGGAGGGTAATGATGCACCGCAGTGCCAACCTGCCACTGAAGACCTTGAGCATGGCAGTGGGCACAGTGTGTTTTCTACAACCAACACCACCATCTCCGAAGATGCCCAGAATGGAGGAAATGCTCACACTTGCTGAGTGGAATCGGGAGTGGCTTGTTTTTTGCTTTGTAAACAACAGTTGAGGTTTTCTTCCTGGAATTCCTTTAATGTGAAGAGTGCCCCGCAGACAGCATCGCGGTGAAGCGGTCTGGGAGGAGTGTCCCGCAGACAGCATCAAGGAGGGGGAAAGCTACCAGTATTCTGTGTTCCAGCAGCAGTCACACCTCTTTGGACAGGGTGATCAGATGAGGTCATGGACAAGTGGGTCTCATTACAAGTGAGCTGGATGTAAGGGGCTCGGAGGACAGGTGTGTCAGCCACTGGAATTGTCCAACAGGTTTGAGGTCCTCTCAGTGTTTTTGGAGCAGGGGTTGTATGATGGGTGAGCTAAATGACCAGGATACAAGAGGCCATTCAAACAAGGGCAGCTAAAAGGAACATAGTGGCAGTAGGAGACAGCATAGTCCAGGTGTCTGTGTTGCTGCCCAGTGTCAGAGTTCAGGATATCTGCTCTGGGATGAAGAACTTGCAGTGGGAGGGGAAGGATGTAGGCCTCAATGACAGGGAAAACTAGGGAAAAGGTCCCTGCATTGCCCTTGTGAGGAGCTAGGCACCACTTTATTAAGTAGAGCCTCAAGTGGTATTGCCTCTGGATTATTAGGGTGGCACGGTGGCTCAGTGGTTAGCACAGCTACCTCACAGTGCCAGGGACCCGGGTTCAATCCCATCCTCGAGTGACTGTCTGTGTGGAGTTTGCACGTTCTCCCCATGTCTGCATAGGTTTCCTCTCACAGTCCCAAGATAGAATCATAGAATCCCTATGGTGTGGAAACAGGCCCTTCAGCCCAACAAGTCCACACTGACCCTTGGAGCATCCTACCCAGACCCACCCCCATGACCCACCTAATCTACAGACCTCTGAACACTATGGGTAATTTAGCATGGCCAATCCACCCTAACCTGGACATCTTTGGACTGTGGGAGGAAACCGGAGCACCCGGAGGAAACCCACGCAGATGTGCAGGTTGGGGTGGATTGGCTGTGCTAAATTGCCTGTAGTGTTCAGTGATGTGTGAGCTGGCCATGGGGAATATAGGGTTATAGGGATAGAGCAGGAGGGCTGGATCTGGGTGGGAAGCTCTTCAGAGGGTCAGTGCAGACTCAGTGGGCCAAATGGCCTCTTTCTATACTGTTCGGATTCTATCACATGATCCACATGCAAATCAGCATTGGGTAAAGCGGCTTAGAGACATGGATGCCTGGATTCTGTCTGAAAGCCAGAAGGAGGAGAATTGAGAGATAATGGGAACTGCAGATGCTGGAGATTCCAAGATAATAAAATGTGAGGCTGGATGAACACAGCAGGCCAAGCAGCATCTCAGGAGCACAAAAGCTGACGTTTCGGGCCTAGACCCTTCATCAGAGATGAAGGGTCTAGGCCCGAAACGTCAGCTTTTGTGCTCCTGAGATGCTGCTTGGCCTGCTGTGTTCATCCAGCCTCACATTTTATTATTAAGGAGGAGAATTGAGTTTTGCTTTGTCAGGCATTGACACCAATGGGAGAAAATGGGATCTGTACCAGTCTGCACCTGAATCTCACTAGGGCCAGCGTTCTTGCGGACCGCACAACTAGGAATGTAGAGCAGGTTTTAATCTAAGTAATGGAGGCCAGGGCCCAAATTCAGGGGGTTGTGGTGAATGAGAGTGGAGAAAAGCCAACAGAAGAGGGAATTAAAAATAAACTGACAATAATTAAAAGGGACAGATCTAAGAGCAAAGATGTAGATATGATGAGACGTTAGAAAAAGAATAAAAGGACGAAATTTAAGGCAATGCATTTAAATGCACATAACACTTAAAATAAAACAGATGAACTATTGTATGTCTTGAAATTACTCAGTGCAATCTCCTGGGCTGTAACTGAGACCTGGTTGCAGGATCAGCCAGACTGGAGCCTGAGTATTGAAGGGTATATGACATTTATGAAGAACAGGAAACTAGAAAAGGGTGGAGGAGTTGCTCTGTTTGTTAAACATTATATTAGCATGATAGAGAGGGATGAACTTAATTCAGGAATCCGGGATATAGAAACAAGAGGAATATTGGGCAAGGAGTCACTTGTTAGAGCTGTGTACAGACTCCCTGGTGAGAACCATGTGGTGGAACTAGGTGTCAAGGAAGAAATAATGGGAAGGTATTATAAGGCTACAGCGATTTATTATAGGGGGGTGGGGATGTTAACCGACATGTTGGCTCAAAAAACCATGTCTGGGGAAAATGTAGAGTAGATGAGGAATTCGTTGACTGTTTTCAGGGAAGTTTCTGGCAGGATGTCACAAGTGGTGTGTCACAGGAGTCAGTTCTGGGGCCTCAACATTTGCTAAGTTATATACGTGATTTGGATGAAGAGATTGCAGGTATGGTGGCTAAAATTGCTGATGATATGGAAATAGGTAGGAAAGTGAGCTGTGGAGAGGAGATAAGGAGACTACGAAGGGATGCAGATTGGTTCATTGAGTGGTCAAAGAGCTGGCAAATGGGAGTGAAATGTGAGAAAGTGCACAATTCACAGAAGGTTAGCCTGCAGCTACAACAAGTAATCAGGAAAGCGAGTAGCATGTTATTGTTTATTGCAAGGGGATTTAAAAGCAAAATTGAGACTATGTCTGTAGTACTGTGTACATCGGATGGGGTATTGAGTACAAGAGTTGGCAGGTCATGTTGCAGTTGTATAGAACTTTAACTCGACCACATTTAGAGTACTGTGTACAGTTCTAGTTGCCACATTACCAAAAGGATGTGGATGCTTTGGAGAGGGTGCAGAGGAGGTTCACCAGGATATTGCCTGGTATGGAGGGTGCTAGCTATGAAGAGAGGTTGAGTAGATCAGGATTATTTTCATTAGAAAGACGGAGATTGAGGGGGGACCTGATTGAGGTCTACAAAATCATGAGGGGTATAGACAGGGTGGATAGCAAGAAGCTATTTCCCCGCCCCAGAGTGGGGGACTCAATTACTAGGGGTCACAATTTCAAGGTGAGAGAGGAAAAGTTTAAAGGAGATATGGAAAGTTCTTTATGCAGAGGGTGGTGGGTGCCTGGAACGCGTTGCCAGCGAAGGTGGTAGAGGTGGGTACGATAGTGTCATTTAAGATGTATCTAGACAGATACATGAATGGGCAGGGAGCAGAGGGATACAGATCCTTGGAAAATAGGCGACAGGTTGAGATAGAGGATCTGGATCAGCGCAGGCTTGAAGGGCTGAAGGGCCTGTTCCTGTGCAGTAATTTTCTTTGTTCTTTGTTCTTTGTTCTTTGTTTAACTTTTCAATAAAAACAAAAAGAAGTACTGGTCACTGTACTTACAGAATATGTTAGAAGCAGTTCAGGAAAGATTTACCAGACTAATGTCTGGAATGAGTGGATTGCCCTTATAAGGAAAGGTGACACAGATTGGGCTTGTATCCGCTGGCGTGTAGAATATTCAGAGGTGACTGAATTGAACCACATAAAATCCCGAGGGAACTTGAATGGGTGAACGCTTCCATTTGTGGGAGAATCTAGAACGAGGGGTCAGAGTTTAAAAATAATGGGGGCACCCATTTAAGATGGATTTGGGGAAACAAATTTCTCTCAGAGGGTATCAGAGATAATGGGAACTGCCGATGCTGGAGAATCTGAGATAACAAGGTGTAGAGCTGGATGTACACAGCAGGCCAAGCAGCATCAGAGGAGCAGGAAAGCTGACATTTCGGGCCTGCTGTGTTCATCTACACTTTGTTCTGAGGGTAGTGACTCTTTGGAATTCCCTTCCTCAAAAGGCATCGGATGCAGGATTTTCAATATTTTAGCGGCAGAGGGAGATAGATTTTTTGATTCCCACGGAGATGAGAGACTATCAGGGTTATGCATGAATGTAGGGTTAAAATCTGATCAGCCATTGAATAGCAGAGCAGTTCTGAGTGGCCTACTCTTATTCCTGCTTAGTATGTTCATTGAAAAACAGTTATGTCCTTGGCAGTGACAGCACGGTGGCTTCAAAGGGAGTTGAATGAGCATTTGGGGTTTTGAGGAACGTAATGAACAATGTATGAAGAGGCGCCCAGAAAACGCAATAGAGAATGTGCCACATCCTGTACAGCGTTGGGCCGAAGGGCCTGTTTCCACACTGTAGGGAATCTAATCTAATCTAATCTAAAACACCATGCTTGGAATTTATTGGAATAACGTGATCCCAGCAGCACGGCAGAAAACCAGGGCTAACCCCCTCCTCGGCCATTTGAAGTGGCCCATTTCTTCGGCCCATCCAGCAGCAAATTCGCGAATGAGACCCCACCTCCAGTCAGGTGAGCCCGGGTGAGGAGCTGGGGGTCAGGGCAGAATGAGGTGCTTGAATTTGGAGGGGGTGGGAGGTCAACCACAGAGCTTCTGGTTAAAAATGCCACACCTACCTCATGCCATCACCTCACCAACCAAAGCCCACTGGAAGGCTGCCAAGATTCACCAAGTGGTCTGGCTACATAGCACAAAGGGACTTGGCACTGCCAACCCTCATCCCCCCCCCAACATGCCCCAACTTTTCCTCTCTATTTTATGCCCACGTTGGCCACACCTCCTAGCCTGCCCTATGGGAGACTGGATACAACACGTGGATGTCACATGTTTTTGTTACAGTCATCGCTAAGGTGATGAAGAGGCTGGTCTGGCCCAATTTCCTCATGGGAATTGCCTTACCTTACCTGGAGATTCTCTTTGCCATGGTGCGTTGGACTCAGGGTTGAGAAATCCAGGGAGGCATTCAAACGGGACATTGACGTGGGGACGAGCAGTTAAGGGTGTAGAGGAGCCAGGGGTACTATCACAACTGATGCACTTCACTGCCCCCATTTGGGGCTAAAGCCCACTCTCCAGTAAAAGCCCAGAGGTTAGGAGCTGGTGAAAAGTGGCAGCTAAGGAGTTACTTCCATCAGACCATCATGAGGAAGGGTTCTGCCTCAAAGCCAGGGAGCAGGCATCTGCTGAAGGAAGAGCTAGGATCTGTGGAGCAAGCCAAGCTTCCAGATGGTTGGACCTTCACAACAGTAGGAGGAGCGGCCTTCAATCCTCAACAGCCACTCCATCATGCCCAATTTGTGGCTGATGCCATGCTGACTGTCTGCTCGGTAATGATTGCTGGGAGGCACATTTCTGTGGTCAAGTACCATCTGGGCATAGGAAAAGGCTTGGCATGACATGTATGACAATAGTGTCCTGGAGGGAAGCCTATAATATTTCAGGAGAGATCTGCATTTATTTCTCCTGATGCTTCTTTTCCCAAATGGAAAAGAGGGGAAAGCTTGATACAAGACGCACACTGCCTGGTGCTCGGTCAGATGGATTGAAAGGACCTGTCAGCAGGAATATGTGGTGACTGATGGGTAGAGGTGATCACAACTTCCTCTGACATGTTATAGAGGGCTGTCTGTAAATATGCCTGAAGGGGTTAGTGACAGACCCGTCACAAAGGCATCGATGCTTTGGCTTAGCAGCCCCGTTCCTTTTCTGAATCCGAAGCTTGCTGGATGTTTGGAAATTGGCGAGCAATGGTTGCTGCTGCATGGCGCTACTTAAATGCACACGGCAACCCAGGACACCAAAGCAACAGCAAAACGTAAATGCAAAAAAAAGGAGCAGAGCTTGAACTGCTGCTGGCGCACGGGGCAAGCTTCAAAAGCATTGAACAAACAAATGGCAGCATTTCCCATGAGCTCAGCAGCTGGCCAAATGAGGCCTGTTCGAGCAGGCCCAGATGCGGGTGATCCGATAAGTGAGTCAGAAGGTTAGTGAGAGGATTCTGTCTGAATTCCACAAACTGTTGGCACACAACCAGTAATTCCATCAGTTTGTGCTTTCAAAAAGTCACGTGAGTGTGCACTGCATTTTGTAATGCTGTATTTTGACAGAAGACACCAGTAACTTGCGCAGGTTGTGTGCTTAAATAGGGAGGACAAAGGCATTAGAGTACGGGACATTCTCAAGGGGCTGAACAATGCCAGTGAAATGTAACCCTGCATAGCGTGTGAGGGGGCAGATTTGTCCTTCAGAAAATAGGAACAGTAGGACCCCAGGAAGCTGACAGGATCAGAGGGATTTTGGTTTCATGCCCACAGATCAATGAAGGGAGCAGGGACTGGTAGATAAGGTGGTTAAGAAGGCATATGGAATACCTAGCTTTATTCAAGGCATTGAAACAAGGTGGAAGATTATGATCGAGAATGTACTGTCTGAGATTGTGGGGGGGCGCAGGTTCACTCGAGGGGTCAGGGTGTGGAATGTACTGTCTGAGAGTGTGAGGGGGGCAGGGTCACTCGAGGGGTTAGGGTCTGGGATGTACTGTCTGAGAGTGTGGGGGGGCACAGTTTAACTCGAGGGGTTAGGGTCTGGGATACACTGTCTGAGAGTGTGGGGGGGGCAGGTTCACTCGAGGGGTCAGGGTCTGGGACGTATTGTTTGAGAGTGTGGGGGGGTCAGGGTCACTCGAGGGGTCAGGGTCTGGGACATATTGTTTGAGAGTGTGGGGGGCACAGTTTAACTCGAGGGGTTAGGGTGTGGGATACACTGTCTGAGAGTGTGAGGGGGGCAGGTTCACTCGAGGGGTCAGGGTCTGGGATGTACTGTCTGAGAGTGTGGGGGGGTCAGGGTCACTCGAGGGGTTAGGGTGTGGGATGCACTGTCTGAGGGTGTGGGGGGGGCAGGTTCACTCGAGGGGTCAGGGTCTGGGATGTACTGTCTGAGAGTGTGGGGGGGTCAGGGTCACTCGAGGGGTTAGGGTGTGGGATGCACTGTCTGAGGGTGTGGGGGGGGCAGGTTCACTCGAGGGGTCAGGGTCTGGGATGTACTGTCTGAGAGTGTGGGGGGGTCAGGGTCACTCGAGGGGTCAGGGTCTGGGATACACTGTCTGAGAGGGTGGGGGAGAAAATCAGGAAAGTTACAATCACTGGGGAAGTGGCCCTGAGTAAATTGATGGAGCTGTGAGCTGAGCAGGCCCTGAGGGGTTTCAGCCTCGAGTCTTAAAGAACTGCTTAGTGACAAAGTTGTTGTATTGGTAGTCATTTTGCAAAAGAAAATCTCATCAGATTCGGGGACGATTCCTATCAGATTGGAAGACGGCTAATCTAACTCCTTTAAAGGAGGGAGACAGAAAGGGGGAAAAACAGGCCAGTTAGCTTAACATCTGTCATTGGGTCAGTGTTGGAAGCAATTATTAAAGATGTTACAACATGGCATTTGGATAAGTTCAAGGTAACCAGGCAGAGCCAACTTGGCTTCATGAAGAGGAATTTATGGAATCCCCACAGTGTGGGAGAAGGCCATTTGGCCCATCAAGTCCACGCCAACCTTCAAAAGAGCATCTTACCCAGACCCACCCCCTGTGTTTCCCAAGGCTAACCCACACACCCTTGGACACTACGGCCAATCCACCCTAACCTGCACATCTTTGGATTGTGAGAGGAACCCCACAACAGCCACAGGGAGAATGTGCAAACTTCACACACAGTGCCCAAGGCTGGAGTCAAACCTGGGTCCCTGTTGCTGCAAGGTAGCAGTGCTAAACCCTGAGCCCCCATTATTGTTTTGGCCAATGAGTTGGAATTCTTTGAGGAGGTAATATGTTGTAGATAATGGGGAACCAGTGGATGCATTGTATTTAGACTTCCAGGAGGCATTTGATGATAAAGTGCCACACCAGCGATTATTGAGGAAAATGAGAGCTCATGGTGGAAGGGGTAAGATTTTGGCGTGGATAGAAGATTGGCAGGTTAATGGGATTCAGAGAGTAGGAACAAATGGGTCTTTTTAAGGCGCTGGCAGGATGTCCTTGGTGTGTCACATGGGTTGGTCATAGGTCTTCAACTCTTTACAATTTCTGCAAATGATTTGGATAAAGAGAACAAAGGTATTAAATTAACAAATGATACAAAGATAAGTAGGATAATGAGTTCTGAAGCAGATACAAGGCAGTTACAAAAGAATATAGGAAGGTTAAGTGAGTGGGCAAATATGTAACAAACAGCAGACAAAGTGGGAAAGTGTGAAATCATCCATACTGACAGGAAGGATTTTTTAAAAAAAAGCACTTTATCTAAACGGTGAGAGCAGTGAGAGCAAGACAGATCTGTGTGCCTGGGTTCATCAATCACAGAAGGTTAGTCTGCTTGCACATCAGGAAAGGCCATAGAATGGGCTGGTTTATTGCAAGGAGAATTGGATACAAGAGTAGGGAGATTATGCTTCAGTTTACAGGGCATTTTTGAGACTGCATCTGGAGCACCGTGTACAGTATTAATTGCCTTATTTAAGAAAGGATGAAAAGGCATTGGAGACACTTCAGACCAATACCTTGTTTTAGACTAATACTAGGAATGGGAAGCTTGTCTAATGAGGAAAAATTGGACAGGTTCAGCTTCTATGCATTGGAGTTCAGCAAAGTGAGAGGTGATTTGATCAAAGCATAAACTCCTGACAGGGCTTGTAGAGAAGATATTTCCTGTTGTGAGACTGTAGAATTGGGGTCATTAGTTACCACTAAGGGGTCACTGATTTGAAAGAAAACTGAGACCATTATTTTTCTCTCCGATGTTAATGTTTGGAACTCCTGAAACAGAGATGGAAGCAGTGTCTTTGCATAATTTTAAGGCAGAGACAGATAGATTCCTGTTAATTGATGGGGTGGTCAGTATCTCAATACTATTGCTTCAATTTATCATCGGCAGGGTTGGTTCGCTGGACGTAACTTGGCAGTCTCCCAGGTGAGAACAAAATATCTGCTCTGGGTCGACGACGACTTCATCTTCGCTGCAGATACCAAGCTGGAGAAAATGGTGGACATCCTCGAGAAAACAACACTGGATATAGTGAGCTCAATCCGCTTGCTTGCGTTAAACGATAGCTGTATTACAAAAGATACTGCACTTTGACAGCTTCCAATTTATGTAGAAACATAGAAAATGGGAGCAGGAGTAGGCCATTCACCCCTTTGGGCCTGCTCCCCCTTTCAGTATGATCATGGCTGATCATCTCAGTTCCGTCTTCCTGCTTTCTCCTCTCACACTTTGTTCCCTTTAGCCCTAAGAATCATATCGAACTCCTTGAAAACATTCAATGTTTGGGTTTCAATCACTTTCTGTGACAGAGAATTCCACAGGCTCCCCACTCTCTGGGCGAAGATATTTCTCCTCAGCTCACTCCTAAATAGCCCACCCTGTATCCTTAAACTGTGACTCACCACCCCACCACCGCCCCCCCCCCCCCACCCCTGTTCTGGACGCCTCCAGTCATCAGGAACATCCTTCCTGTATTCATTCTGTCTGATCCTGTTGTAATTTTATGGGTTTCCATGAAATCCCCCCTCATTCTTCTAAACTTTAGTGAATATAATCCTAACCGATCCAGACTCTCATCCAATATCAGTCCTGCCATCCCAGGAATCAGTCTGGTAAACATTTGCTCTACTCCCTCCATTGCCAGAACATCCTTCCTCAGATAAGGAGACCAAAACTGTCCACAGTACTCCAGGTGTGGTCTCACCAAGGCCCCGTACAATCGCAGCAAGCCATCCCTGTTCCTGTACTTGAATCCTCTCACGATGAAGGCCAACATCCCATTTACCTCCTTCACCTCCTGCTGCCCCTGCAGGCTTACTTTCAGTGACTGGTGTAGAAGGACACCCAGGTCTCATTGTACCTCTCCCTTTCCCAATCTATCACCGTTCAGATCAGTCTGCCTTCCTGTTTTTGCTTTTTGCCTGATCGTGTTAGCAGTCTTTTGAGAATTGTACACTCTCAATCCATCACTTGGGGAAGTGTACAGACTAAGAAAACCTGTGTTTTGATTGTCCTTACTCCACTCCATTTCCACTGTGGAGCAGTGCTGATAACAAGGTCCCAAAATCGCCATCTTCCATCAGAATGAAGACTAGGAGAAGTCCATTCAGCCCCTCGAACCTGCACCTGTCATTTGAGACAATCATGGCTGATCTCATCTCAGCCTCAACTACTTCTTTCTGCCCACTCTCCCATCACCCTTCGACCCATTCCTCATCAAAAATCTGTCTTGCTCCTCCTTAAATTTACTCAGTGCCCCACTATCCACCGCACTCTTGGCGGGGGCGAGGTAGGGGCGCAGGGTGGGGGGAGCATGCATGGGGCAGGGGTGGGGCAGGGCCAGGGTGGAGGAGAGGGAGTGATTTCCACAGATTCACGACTCTTTAAGAGCAGTAAATCCTCCTCCTTCCTGTTTTAAATCCAATATTCCTGAGCTCACCACCCCTCACTAATGTCTGGTACAGTTGCAATAACACTTCCCTACTGTTATACTCCATTCCTTTAGATGTTAAAATTCCATGTGCTTCCCTGTTGATCCTGTCTGCTAGTTTCCTGTGATTCATAGACAAGGACACCCAGATCCCTCTGCATCAAAGCACTCTGAAGTTTCTCTCCATTTAGATAATAAATTGCCCTTCTATTCCTCTGACCAAAATGAATAAATTCATACTTATCTACCTTAAACTTGCAGAGTTTTTGGTCTCTTCACCAATGGGAGGCAGGAAGTTAGAATTTGGTGTTTGTAAAATGCTAGCTGCAGGGGAAGCAGTCTGTGGTCCCTTTAAAAATGATGTGCATTTTCGGTGGTTAGAAATTAAAAAAAAAGAATATCTGGGCAGCGGCTTGAAAGTTTGCAAGTGCACAGAATTGAAACATTTGTTGCAAAAGGCTATAGCAGGCCAAGCAGCAGTTTTGATTTTAACTAATCAATTTGAATCAGGCATTTAGATACCAAAAACCAATTAAATTTAAATCTGATGTTTTTTGCAACATAGGACCAATCCTGCTGCAATAAATTGATATGTCATCAAGGGTATAAAAGGAGAGAGCAGTTGGACAAAAATGAGAATTAACTGCCATCTGCTAGAGTTAACATCTCTCAAGAGAGAATCACTAGTTCTCTCAGGCTTCTCAAAGTCTTATAGAAAACACCATCTGAATCAGAGGTGCCAAGTACAGCTGGTTAATATTCCTGATAGAAGAATCGATGGAGAAGGTGTTCTGATGGAACGTTTGAAGGAGATGGCACAGAACATTCTGGAAGACATGTAACCTGGCTGTAATTTTGAGAGACTAAATTCTGCTTTTCTAAGTTAATTTTTATACAAGTGTGACTTGTATTTATTGGAATAGCATATCATTGGAATCTTGCTTTATTTGGAAATCATTAGTAGTTAGGGGTTTATTCAGTTTGTTAATAGTTTAGTTAATTTGCTCACTGTTAGAGTTAAATAAATAAATTGTTACTTGCTGATTG
Organism: Stegostoma tigrinum; assembly: GCF_030684315.1. Classification (NCBI taxonomy): domain Eukaryota; kingdom Metazoa; phylum Chordata; class Chondrichthyes; order Orectolobiformes; family Stegostomatidae; genus Stegostoma; species Stegostoma tigrinum. The sequence goes on from NC_081404.1 coordinate 3,026,398, forward strand.
TAATGTGAGTGTTAGGGGTTTATTTTATTTGACCGTTAGAAGATGCTGAAAGGCAGGTTACACCACTTTTCACACTGCTTTTACAGATTATAGGGCAAGGTGCTTCCTCTTTGGATGTTTTGGCTTTAGTTCTAGGTGGTGAGGAGGGTCAACCACCGCTTTGTAACACAGTCGATATTCATTTGTAAACCTCTTCACTGCAACGCAAAACCCCCACAAACTGTTTTCCAACCCATTCCAGGTCGGAGGCTCAGTGCGAGAGGTGACAACCTACTCGGCCACGTTTCTGCACAAACTCAGTGTGGAAGCAGGCAGAGAGGGGGGAGACTGCCTTAAAATTCACCAGGGATACTACCATGCCGTGGAAGGCTTCCCTAACTGCGTCGTCACGGATGCCATCATCAACTTCTTCATGGCCAGAACAGAAAAGATGCAGCAAGTCGGGTTTGATCCACATTTATCGAGGCAGGGACATTTAGGTGAGTGAATGCTGAGTTGCATTTTCTGGCACTCAAAATGAGGCGTTCGCCAACAGCATCGAAACAATTTGTTTTTAAAAGATCACTGAAAACCCCCACAGATTAAGAATGAGCCTGGGCTCGATTTTTGGGCCCAGGCCTCTGAGAGCAGGCTGTCCCCCCGGAATTGAGAATCACAGAATCTCTACAGTGCAGAAACAGACCACTCGACCGATGGGAGAAGGGTGTCATTAAACTGGGAAGAGTGACAAAAAGATTTACAAGGATGTTGCCGGAATTGGAGGGTTATGACCTGTAGTGAGAGGCTGCAAATGCTGGGATTTTTTCCTCTGGAGCCTCGGAGACTGAGAGGGTGAGCTTATAGAGGTTCATCAAATCATGAGGGGCATAGATAGAGTGAATTGACAAGGCCTTTTCCCCAGTGTGGGGGGAGTCCAAAATGAAAGGGTCATAGGTTTAAGGTGAGAGGGGAAAGATTTAAAACGGCCCTGAGGGGCAACTGTTTCACACGGAGCGTGGTGTGTGTATGGAATGAGCTGCCAGAGGAAGTGGTGGAGGCTGGTACAGTTACAGCATTTAAAAGGCATCTGGATGGGTACATGAATAGGAAGGATTTAGATGGACATGGGCCAAATGCTGGCAAATGGGATTAGATCAGTTTAGGAAACCTGGTTGGCCCAGATGAGCTAGGTCGAAGGGTCTGTTTCTGAGAAGAATGGCTCTGTGAGTCTACACTGACTCTCAAGATCCACACAAGAAAGTGGGATGGGGAAGAGAAAGGGAAAGAATGCTGCCCATTTTGTAATAACAAAGTGTGAAGCTGGATGAACACAGCAGGCCAAGCAGCATCTTAGGAGCACAAAAGCTGACGTTTCAGGCCTAGACTCTCTGATGAAGGGTCTAGGCCCGAAATGTCAGGTTTTGTGCTCCTAAGATGCTGCTTGGCCTGCTGCGTTCATCCAGCTCCACACCTTGTTATCTCAGATTCTCCAGCATCTGCAGTTCTCATTATCTCTGCCCATTTTGTAATCTTGAGGTTAAATCCAAAGACACAGGCTGTGTTTTATTTTGTTCTTTTTTTAACATCCAAAAGTGCTCTGGCACAGAGCTGAACCTTTTCCTTCTGCCCCATCAGTAAATTGCAGAATCCCTACAGTGCAAAAGCAGGCCCTTCAGCCTGTTGAGTCCACACTGACCCTCAGAAGAGCACCACCCCCACCCTATCCCTCCATTTCCCATGGCTAACACACCTAACCTATACATCCCTGAAGACTATGGACAATTTAGCATGGCCAATCCACTGAGCCTGCACATCTTTGGACTGTGGGAGAAAACCGGCGCACCCGGAGGAAACCCACACAGACACAGGGAGAATGTGCAAACTCTGGACAGACAGTCACCTAAGGATGGAATCAAACCCAGGTCCCTGACACTGTGAGGCAGCAGTGCTAACCACTGAGTCACCGTGCCACCCCTGGTGAGAGGGAAAAGATTTAACACTGATCTGAGGGGCGACGTTTTTCACACAGAGGGTGGTACGTGTATGGAATAAGCTGCCAGAGGAAGTGGTGGGGGCTGGTACAGTTACAACATTTAAACAACTTGGAAAGGAAAGTTTTACAGGGATAGGAGTCAAAGACTGGCAAATGGAATTGGTTCAGTTTAGGAAATCTGGTCAGCATGGAGGAGTTAGAATGAAGAGCCTGGCTCTGTGTTGTCTGATTGCATGTTCTGAATGGCCTAGATTCAAACCAAGAGAGTGAACAAGTTTGACATGAGCAAACCTCGTTCTGCTTTAGCACCAACCTTGTTGCCCCACCCTCTCTCCCTCCTTCCCTCCCTCCATTTTTTCCACAGTGTGGTAGGGGAGGGAGAGAGGTGGTCAAGATCCGTTACCCAATCGGACAACATGGGTGTCACCCGTGAGCCCATTTCAGACCATCATTTGCCTGACCAGCTGCTTTGTCTCCTTTCTCTATCGCTACAGAATTCTTTGTGGACGGTTTGGGCCTATTGCATGTTGGCTCCTGCAGTGACGTCATGATCGATCATGCCTCGAAAATCACCTTGCCTTGGACCAAGAAAACTCAAAATGAGATACTTTACCAAAAATTGCGTTACATTCAGGCTTCAGAGACAGACAGCAACTTGCAAAACAAACTTTTTTATTTCAAAAACCGATTTAAATGCATTAGGAGCAGCTGAGGTGCTGCCAGTCTGACTGTGTTTTTAAATTCAAATGTCTTGAATACTCAGGTCTGCAACAATAGGTTTACCTCAGTTCTACTTAAGACCTGCACCTCAGATTCTGAAATCAGTCTTTCTTCAAAAATTGTGGAACTCCTCGACTTTACTTAAGATCACCGACAAACTGTTGCTTCGAGATGGATCTTGTCTCCAAACTCTCTCCAAACTGGACCGTGTCCTGCAACTTTGGGCCCTGGATTCCAACTTCTCCGCTTCTGTCAAACATAGTTATCTACAGCAATAATTGGAAAAGCTCAGCAGGTCTGGCCGCAATGTTTTCCACTTTAAATCTGATTTCCCTCCACGGATGCTGCCAGACCTGCTGAGCTCTTCCAGCTATTATTGTTTCTGACTTCCAGCATCTACAATTCTTTCAGTCTTTATTTAAGTAATTATCTCTTACACTTTGAGTGCAATCAAAATGTATTCCTTTCTAGACCTGTGATAGGATGTTTTGTTTTATTACAATGAGTACATTCAAAGAAATTTAAGCAACATGTGAAAACAAACGCTATCTTATTGCACAATCTTGTGATGGCTAGCATGAGGGGACATAGCTTTAAATTGAGGGGTGATACATTATAGGTTCTTTACTCAGAGACTAGTAAGGGCGTGGAATGTCCTGCCTGCAACAGTAGTAGACTCACCAAGTTTAAGGGCATTTAAATGGTCATTGACAATCGATAATAATGGAATAGTGTAGGTTAGATGGGCTTCAGATTGGTTTCACAGGTCGGTGTAACATCGAGGACCAAAAGCCCTGAACTGCATTGTAATGTTCAATGTTCTAAACCTCAGACTATTTTAATAACTAATCCTAGTGGTTTTGTGCTGACACACAGAATTCCTTCAGCTGTGTTTCTTAAGAAAGTTACCAGCCTGATGACAATTTCTCAAGGGCACCAGCTAACAGGATAGCCAGCTGAGTTTTATGCTGACGGGCATAGGGTGGGTCTGGGCAGGATGCCCTTCAGAGGGTCAGTGCAGACTCGATGAAGACCTCTTTCTGCCCTGTACTTAAGGCAGCCATTATGCGCTGTGGTTCAGCTGGCTAGTGCTATTCATCCACACACTGGCAAACAGTGCCAGCTCTCGCAGGCTGCTAGTGCCCATCCCCTCTGCCCTATCAGGCTTGCCAGCAACCGCATTTCCCCACAAACACTCGCAGGTCACCCTCTGTCAAAGTGTCCCTCAATTTTAGTCCCCGATAATGCCCTGACTTCACCTCTTTAAGCCTCCTACTCCCGCCAGCGAAATTCCAACACCTGGTCCCTCGTCACAAAGATTGAAGGAGAAAAGAAATTACTTTTTTTTTCCTCATTCCTCGCTGACCCCTAGGAGGAACAGGAAGTAAAAGCAGCAATTAAAAACAGGAAGTGCTGGTGAAACTCAGCGGTTTCTATCTGTGGATAGAAATTCAGCCTTAAAGTTTCAAGCCCAGTATAAGGAGAAGTGGAAGAGTGATGGGCTATGTGCTGTTAAAAGGGGTGAAAAGAATAGGAGGGCAGGTCAGGGAAAGGCGAAAAGAGATTGGCAATCAAATTTGTCATCAAGCGTAAGACATGGGCAAGATTTTTACACTTAATGGTAGGGCTGTCGAACAGAGAGACCTAGGGGTGCAGGTACATAATTCTTTGAAGTTTGCGTTACATATAGACAGGGCGGTTAAGAAGGCTTTTAGCATGTTTGCCTTTGAGTAGAAGAGTTGGGGCGTCATGTTGACGTTGTACAGGACATTGGTGAGGTCCCTTCTGGAATAGTGTGTCCAGTTGTGGTTGCCCTGTTATTGGAAGGATATTATTATTAAGCTGGAGATGGTTCAGTAGAGATTTACCAGGATGTTGCCGGGAATTGAGTTATAAGGAGAGGCTGGATAGGCTGGGACTTTTTTCACTGGAGTGTTAGAAGTCAAGAGGTGACCTTTTAGAGGTTTATAAAATAATGAGGGGTATAGATAAGGTGAATGGCAGGTTTTTTTGCCTACGATGGGGGACTTCAAGACCAGGGGCACATGTTTAAGGTGAGAGGAGAAAGATTTAGAAAAGACATGAAGGGTAATGTTTTACACATAGAGTGGTTTATGTGTGGAGTGAACTTCCTGAGGAAGTGGTGGATGTACAGTTACAACATTTCAAAGACATTTAGATAAATACATGATTAGGAAAGGTTTGGAGGGATATGGGCCAGGAGCAGGCAGGTGGGACTGGGTTAGTTTGGGATTTTGTTCAGCATGGACTGGTTGGGCCGAAGGGTCTATTTCCATGCTGTGTGACTGTATGACAGAGTAAAGATGAGTTCTGACTGAAAGCAGAAAGGGGCATAAGTATCAAAATGGAAAACAACGTTCTGGGCCTGAAGTTGTTGACCTCAATGTTGAGTCCTGAAAGCTGTAACATGCCTGAGAGAAAGAGGAGGTGCTGGTCATTAAATTTGTGTTGAACTTCATTGGAACACCGTAGTAGGCCAGTTGGAAATGTTAGCCCTGAGATAGCAAGGTGGGCTATGGAAATAACAAACAGTTGGGAGGTCCCGGTCACTCCTACAGACTGAGCGGAGGTGTTCTACAAAATAGTCACCTAGTATCACATTTGTAAAGGAGACAACATTGAGAGCAGCAAATTCCGTAGACTCGACTGAAGGGAGTATAAGTGAATTTCTGCTGTGTTTGGGGCAAGTGTTACACCTTTTGTGATTCTATGGGGAGGTGCTACAGAAGGGGAAGGGAAGGCTTGGGGTGATCAAGGACTGGGTCAGAGTGTTGCAGAGAAAATGGCCCCTACAAAATGGTGAGAGGGAAGGGGAGGCAAAGATGTGTTTGGAAGTGGCAGAAATGGCAGCGGACGACTGTTTGAACAGAGATTGATGGCAGGAAAGTAAGGACGTCTGGGTGAGGGCCAAAGACCAGGAGATGGCTCAGATATTGCTGACGGCGCTGCCCACCGCAGTGGGGGTGGTGCTCCTCAGTCGAGAGGCAAAAAGTGGACATGGCAGAAACACTGGTGAAAGGTGGCATCATTGAAAGAGACACAAACAGAGACGGAGAAACTGGGAAATGGATTTGAGTCCTTTCAGCAAGCAGGCTGTGAAGTAGTGTCAACAAAGTATCTATGGGAGTGAGAGGGTTTATAAAGAATATTAGTAAATGGTAGATACCGATTGGATTAGTTTCTTGCATGGGTTCTTTGCGTCTTCGTACAAACTCAGGTTAGACTCCTTAAAACCAGTTAAATGGTATCTATTATTACAGCGTACATGACAAAGAGAAACATAGAAAATGGGAATAGGAGTGGGCCTCTTGGCCCTTTGGGCCTCCTCCTCCGTTCAGTATGATCATGGCTGATCATCCAACTCAGTCCCCTGTCCCCACTTTCTTCCCTCATACCCTTTCATCCCTTTAACCTTAAGAACTATATTGACTTCCTTGTAAACATTCAATGTTTTGGCCGCAACCACTTTCTGAGGCAGAGAATTTCACAGGCTCCCCCCTCTCTGGGTGAAGACATTTCACCTCTCATTCCGAAACGGCCTACCCCATAACTGTGACCCCTGGGACTGGACTCTTCTGCCCAGGGTCATTGGGACCATCCTTCCCGTGTTTACCTGTTTAGCCCTGTTAGAGTTTTATAGGTTTCTATGAGTTCTCCTCCTCATTCTTCAAAACTGCAGTGAATATAATCCCAACCCATCCAATCTGTCTTCATACTATGGTCCAGGAATCAGTCTGGGGAACCTTTGCTGCAGTTGCTCCATTGCCAGAACATTCTTTCTCAGATATTCTGCAGCACTGTGTGCAGTTCTGGTCGCCCTGTTATAGAAAGGATATTATTAAGCTGGAGAGGGTTCATGGGAGGGTGTTGCTGGAAATGGAGGGTTTGAGTTATAAGGAGAGGCTGGATAAGCTGGAACTTTTGTCGCTGGCGATCAGGAAGTTGAGGAGAGACCTAATTGAGGTTTATAAAACCATGAGGGGTATAGATAAGATGGATGGTAGGTGTCTTTTCCCGAGGGTGGGGTGGGAGGGGGTTTCAAGAATAGGGGGCATATTTTTAAGGTGAGAGGAGAGAGATTTTAAACAAAATACGAGGGGCAAATTTTTTTTACACAGAGTAGCTCGCGTGTGGAATGAGCTTCCGGAGGAAGTGCTGGATGTGGGTACAGTTACAATGTTTAAAAGGCATTTGGATAAGTACATGAACAGGAAAGGTTTGGAGGGTTATGGGCTGCGGGGGGCTAGTTTAGTTTGGGATTAGGGTTGGCATAGGCTGGTTGGACCAAAGAGACTCTTTCCGTGCTGTCTGAATTTACAGTGACCTTCAGAGGCTCAGTTACATATTAAGCCCTTTCACAACACTCCGCTGACCTTTCCAGTGTCCTAAAAATACTCTCTTAATATTAATAGTTGAAATGTTTAACCTAAGTATTTGTCTTAAGAGGGAAAGCAGTTCCACTCCAACTAATTTTTCATCTCTCATCTCTATCCTTCCCAACCCCCTGTTCCACAGCTAAAAGTCATTGTGCACAAGTTCAACAGCTGTCAAGACTTTTCATAAAATCCCTACAGTGTGGAAACAGGCCAAGTGGCCCATCAAGTCCACACCAACCTGCTGAAGAGCATCCCACCAGATCTATCCCCATCCCCTTACCCTATCCCTATAACCCCACAAGTCCCCTGGCTAATCCACTTAGCCTGCACATCTGTGGACAATTTCCCATGGCCAATCCACCCTAACCTGCACATCTTTGGACGTGGGAGGAAACCAGAGGAAACCCACGCAGACACAGGGAGAATGTGCAAACTCCACACAGTCACCCGAGGCTGGAATTGAACATGGGTCCCCGGCACTGTGAGGCAGCAGTGCTAACCAGTGAGCCACCATGGTGCTCCAATTCTTGGTTCTAACTGAGCAGACCACTCTAAACGGTGTAGGATAGCAGGATGGCTGATCTGAAACTGTACTTCCAGCAGCAGAACCTGAAAGACTTGGGGAGGCAATGGCCTAGTGGTATTATGGCTGGGCTGTTAATCCAGAAACCCAGATAATGTTCTGGGGACCCAGGTCCCAATCCCATCACGGCACATGGTAGAATTTGAATTCAATAAATATCTGGAATTAACAATCTAATGATGACTATGAATCCATTGTTAATTGTCAGGAAAAACCAAGGTAAAATAAGAATAAAACAGGAAAGATTGTTCTGTATCGCAAAACCAAGTGGTCATGAATAGAAGCAAAAGTAGAAATTTGCTGGAGAAGCTCAGCAGGTCTGGCAGCATCTGTGGACAGAGAGATAAGAGTTAAGGCTTCAAGTCCAGTGATCTGTCATCAGAAAAGAAAAATAAATGTTGAATTCACATCCATTTTACATCTGTTTTTCTCCTTCACCTCCATAAACTTCCTTTCGCACTGGGCCTCTATAATATCTGCCCTCGTGATCCTCCCCTGCATCTGTCAAAAGTATAAGAGAAGTACTTTTCTGTACTGAGGAAGAGTCATGCTGGTCTCAACAGATTACTGGAAACAGGAGTCTCTGCATATGCAGGAAAGTTCTTCAGCAGTGTTGAAACGGCTAGAGATTGACACAATCAGATGTGAAATTTTCTGATGAAAAGTTTAGGTCCGAAGCATCAGCTTTCCTGCTCCTAAGATACTGCTTGGCCTGCTGTGTCCATCCAGCCCTACACTTTGTTATCTCGTGAAAGTTGACATCCTTGTTCTCTCATTTTGATCCAATCTTCACTTCTGATTGCAAATCATCCAGTGAAAGCAGCCATCACTGAAGAGATCTTGGCTGATTCTTCATGATCCTTGGGGGAATCGTTTGAAGAAGTGAATCACTATTCTTCCTGATGAGCCCCCTCCCACACCATCTCTGTATCCTAAACTTGAACAGACAGCAAAAGAATCTCTGGCTCTCACCATCCTTCTGTAGCAATGGAATAACGAGAGTTCTCAGCACTTCACCAGCCTTTCACTCAGACCCTTTCCACACCAGAGCATATTGTGAAACAGGTAAAATTAAACGACATCCAATTCAGCGAAAGCGATACCCTCTTGCTAGCTGCTCATTTCTCTTCATCCTGACACTGCAGCCACCTGCCTGCTCAGTGTGCTTTCAATCGGGGTTAGCTTGCTTTGCAACTCAGCATAGGTACCAACACCACGGGTTCAATTCCCACACCCAGCTAAGGTTAGCACGAAGGACTCTCCTTCTCAACCTTGTACCGAGGCATGGAGAGCCTCTGCTGAATGAGGGAGTAGGACCATTGTATGATTTTTTTTTTCCTTTATTCATTCACGGGATGAGGGCGTCACTGGCTTGGCCAGTATTTATTGCCCAGAGGGCAGTTCAGAGTCAACCACTCTTGGCTGTGGGCCTGGATTCACATGTAGACCAGACCAGATAAGGATGGCAGTTTCCTTCCCTGAAGGACATTAGTGAACCAGGTGGGTTTCTCCGACAATCAACAATGCATTTTTGAGTAACTTGCTCAGCCATTTCAGAGAACAGTTAAGAGTTAGCTGTATTGGCTAGAGGGGTCTGGAGTCACGTGTAGACCATAGTGGACAAAGATGACAGATTTTTATCCTAGATGCATTTCTCCAACCATTGATGATTGCGACCATGCTGCTGAGTAGCTTTATGTCCCAGATTATGCAGAATGTAAATTTAGATAATTTTTATTTTTTGTTTAGAAACAAGCCACATTCAAACTGTTGAACTCTCCTTTTACTGAGCCCCTGTTAAAGCCAGTTGAAGCTTGAGCTGGGTTCTATGGTAGAAGTAGCCTTTTGTGTTACGGTTATTGCAACCATGATAAGTCCCAACTCCGTTGCTGTTGAAAAATATATTTTAAGGTTGCAAAAATAATGACAGAAAGCAGAGTTTTGGCTTGCAGCGGTTTAGAAGCAGAGGGAGAATGGAATGTTATTTTAATATGCAAAACCCAAAATTGTAATACCCTCGAGGAACAAATAAAATGGTGAAGTCAAGGTAACCATCAGCAGGTATGCAGCCTTGTTATTTAACTTTTCCATGATCTCACTGTGGTCAAGGACAAAATTACAACAGTCATTTTATCCCACAACTAGTCAACATGCTGTGCAACATCTGATTTCAGAATCAAAAGTTCAACAATCACTTTCAAGATTTTAATAAAATGAATATCAGTTTGGGAATAGATTGGGTTCCATCAGGGCCACTCAGCTCCTGACCTCATTACAGACTTGGTTCAAACATGGACAAAAGAGCTGCATTCCAGAGGCGAGGTGAGAGTGACAGCCCTTGACATCAAGGCTGTATTCGACCGAGTGTGGCATCAAGGATTTAGCAAAACTGGGTATCAGGAGGCAAACTCTCCGGTGGTTGAAGTCACACCTCACACACAGGAAGATGGTGTGGTTGTTGGAGGTCAGCCATCTCAGCTCCAGGACATCTCTGGAGGAGTCCCTCAGGGTAGTGTCCTCGGCCCAACCATCTTCAGGTGCTTCATCAATGACCTTCCCTCCATCATAAGGTCAGAAGTGGAGATGGTCGCTGATGATTGCACAATGTTCAGCACCATTTGTGTCTCCTCAGATACTGAAGCAGTCCATGTTCACATTCAACAAGATCTGGGCGATATCCAGGCTTGGTCTGACAAATGGCAAGTAACATTCATGTCACACAAATGCCAGGCTCTGACCATCACCAATAAGAGACAATCTAACCACTGCCCCTAGACTTTCAATGGTGTTACCATCACTGGATCCCCCACAATCAACATCCTGAGGCTTACCATTGACCAGAAACACAACTGGACTCACTACATAAACACAGTGGCTACAAGAGCAGGCCAGAAGCTAGGAATACCGCGGTGAGTAACTCACCTCCTAATTCCCCAAAGCCTGTCCGCCATCTACAGGGCACAAGCCAGGAGTGTGATGGAACACTCCCCACTTGCCTGGATGGGGGCAGCTCCAACAACACTCAAGCAGCTCGACACAATCCAGGACAAAGCAGCTCCCGCTTGATTGGTACCACATCCACTAACATCCCACTCCCTCCACCACCGACACTCAGTAGCAGCAGTGTGTACCATCTACAAGATGCACTGCAGAAACTCACCAAAGATCCTTAGGCAGCACCTTCCAAACCCACGACCACTACCATCCAGAAGGACAAGGGCAGCAGACACATGGGAACACCACCCCCTGCAAGTTCCCCTCCAAGCCACTCACCATCCTGACTTGGAAATATATTGTCATTCCTTCAGTGTCGCTGGGTCAAAATCCTGGAATTCCCTCCTGAAGGGTCAACCCAGAGCACATGGACTGCAGCAGTTCAAGAAGGCAGCTCACCCCCACCTCCTTAAGGGGCAACTAGGGACCGGCAAGAAATCCTGGGCCCAGCCAGTGATGCCCACATCCCCTGAATGAATAAAAGAAAGGTCTTGTTAATGTTACTGACACTGCAGCATTCCTTAAGCAAGCACTAACTGATCTGCTTCCAATGCAAGGTGATTTGGGCAGTTGCTTCAGCAACCAAAAGGCATTCTGGGAAGCCTCAGGCAACTGTTTAATTGTAGACCCCTGTTATTATCCTATTTATATAATCAGTAGGTCAGTTTATGTTTGTGGAGCTGAGCCATCTGACCTAAAACAAATCCAGAATAGGAATTCCTGTGTCTTTCGTTGTTTTTCTAGCTTCACGTAATTGTTACACACAAAACACAAGGAAGACATTCTGTCAGTGTCAGACATAAAGGTTTCCCACACATTCCCTGGAGAAAAGTTCTCCTTTCTGGTTAAGACAACTTTTTCATTTGACAAAGCCTGTTATCGAGGATGTGTCAAACTAAATCTGAAGGAAATCCATCTTTTGATTCAGAATAAACAGTAATAAAGATACATAGTGTAGATTGGTGTGCGCTTCATGTACTGCCCACTGTAAGGAATCTAATCAACGGAACTGGATCCCATGATTTGTGTTTCACGTATTGGCATTGCCAGCAATAATTTTGTGGCGTGTGCGATTGCAACAATAATTTGTCTTTATGCAGTGCCTTTAGCATAGACAATGTCCAATGCACTGAAAGATTTGGCAGCCCCAAATGGCCACTGAACCAATCTCATTGGTTAACATCAATATCATTTCCATGGTAAGGACTGCCCACAAGAAATGATTCCATCAAGATTACCTGTGTGCTATGTGTCTCCCTATGAGGGTTAGCACAGTTGGCCAGTTTGCAGTGCTGAGTGATGCCAACAGCATGGGTTCAATTCCTGCACTGACTAAGGTTACCATGCAGGAGTTTCCTTTTCAACATCTCCCTTCTTCTGAGGCCTAGTGCCCCTCAGGTTAAACCTCCACCAGTCAGCTCCCCTCCCTCCCTCCTTCTAATGAGTTGGATTATGGTGACTTTACCTTTATAAAAGCAGAGCATCCAGACAGACACAGTGAGAACATGCAAGCTCCTTACAGTGGGCATTGAACCCAGGTCCCTGGCATTCTGAGGCAACAGTGCTACCCACTGAGCCACCTACAGCTTCTGCCCTCGTTTGTCGGGTCTTGTTGTAGAGTTGTAGTGCCCCTGCCTTAGGGCCAGAAGATCTAGGTTCAAGCCCCACCTGCCCCAGAGATAACACATCCAAAGAGATTGTTTAGAAATAACTCCAAACCTTGTTGCTAAGGCCGAGGAGACCATTGCACAGCTGTACCCCACACAAGATCCTCCCCTCCCAACCCAAGCTGGTGTGGTATCATCAGAATGGGTGGGGTTTAATGCAGTCTCCAACATTAACCTTTTCAGTACCACTGCCTTATGTGACAATTTCCACACAAAATGCATTGGCTTTAAATAGTCAATGTTATTAAGTGACAAGCAGGGCTCCTCATCTGGCAAAATAAAATTCAAATTAAGATAAGATAAAATGTTTTTGTCAAGTTGTAAGAGGATCACAGCATGCACGAATCGAACATCCAAGAAATCTTGTTTGATGATTCATTGAATTACCATCTTCCACACAAAAATTAACAATTTTAGTCTTATAAAATATGAAACACAAATACGCAGATTGACACAAAATTATTCATTGTTGGCTGTCCCTCAATTCAAGGCTGAGATCTACTCAAGGCCATGTGTTTCGGCCATGGTTTTTTGGTGATTGAGCAGGATGACTCTCAACACACAAATCTTTGAGCATATTTGGCACTACACATACCATGAGGTAGTGGGATCTGATGAACAGGACTTAAAGCCCAAACATACATTCCAGGTGAAGCAACACTTCACCTGTACTTCCCACAATCTAGTCTACTGCATTCTCTGCTCACAATGTGGTCTCCCCTACACTGGGGAAACGAAGCGTAGACTGGGTGACTGCTTCAAAGAACATCTACGTTCTGCTCGCAAAGAAAGACCCTGAGATCCTGTTGCCTGTCACTTTAACACACCACCCTGTTCCCTGGCCAACACCTGTGTCTCTGGCTTGCTGCAGTGTTCCAGTGAAGCTCAATGCAAGCTGGAGGAACAACACCTCATTTTCCACTTGGGGACCCTGCAGCCCTTTGGACTCAATATTGAGTTCAACAATTTTAGGTCCTAAACTCTCCCACATCCTTATCCCAGCCCCCACACACCAGGCCTTGTTACCACACAGCCTGCCATTACACACCCCCTGTTGTTAGTCACTAACAGTCCCCATTAACCACTATTCACCCTTCCAGCCTGATCATTACCCACTCTTTTGTCTGTCCAACTCTCCTTTGGGCTCTATCCCCACCTATTGTTTACTCCTTACCCCTCACCCCCACCCTATGTTCTGCATATAAACTGACATTTTTCTGGCTACCATCAGTTCTGAGGAAAGGTCAATGGACCTGAAACGTTAACTCTGATTTGTCTCCAAAGATGCTGCCAGACCTGCTGAGCTTTTCCAGCAATTTCTGTTTTTGTCTCTGATTTCCAGCGTCTGCAGTTCTTTCAGTTTTTAATTTAGGATTCAATTCCTCTTCTTTCCTTCTCTGTTGCCTCATCAAGAACGTGTTTGCATATGAAGCGTGATGCCATTTGATGGATAGGTTGTTGCTGTTTCAAACGGTTGACAGCCATTTTTGCAGCTTGGACCTTGTGCTTCGTTGGTTGACGTTGCAAAGTAGCTTGGATTGAGAATTGCATGCTCTTAAACTCAAGAATGTTGTTTCCCTTTGTGGGAGAGCCCAAAGGTACAATCTCAGAATAAAGGGTCACCCATTTAAGACAGAGATGAGGAGGAATTTCTTCTGTCAGCGGGGAGTAAATCCGTGGAATTCTTTACCGACATGTTTTATCAGGAAGAGAATCGAGGGTTATGAGGAAAAATCAGGACAGTTGAGGATTATCAGATCATTGTATAGCAGAGTAGACATAATGGGCTAGAGGGCTGTCTATTTACCTGGTCTGGCCTACAGGTGACTCCAGACCCACAGCAATGAGGGCAGTTCTTGAAAACCCTCTGAAGTTGGTGAGCAAGCCACTCAGTTCAAATAAAATTAGGGATTGGTGAGAAATAATGGCCTTACCAGTGACACCCACATTACAGGAAAGAATAAAACAAATATACATGTTAGTGTAATTAACATCAGTAATTACGTTTATTGTGTCCCTTTTGATTAAGGAAGATTTTAAGCTCTCAATCATTTCTATATGTTTGCACATGCACATGTAAGTGAGGGAGAGTGTCTGCTATTCCTAAATTCCATCAATGGCCACCCACGTTTTACACTAATATATGGAACAATATGGTCGCAAAATGATATTTTTACCTCTTGTGAACTGATTCTGCACTTAACATTTTTCACATACCACACTCTCAGTATCTGTGTCTCATTGCTTCGATGCATTATTCAGTGTGTATATAATTTTAATCTGTTCCATCAGTCTGGGTATGGAACTTCCCAGCTTCTGAAAATAGGGATTAGCTGGCCACCTCTCATGATCACTAACAGTTATTGGGCTTTTATTAACTAGCTGTTTTCTTATGATATCCAACTGCAAGTTTCTACCCCACCTCACAGTAATGGCAATTTGTACTGTGATGTTGACAGCAATACCATTGAGAAGTAAGAAGAGAAGTAGGCCATTCAGCCCAGTGTCTGCTGTGCCATTCAATGAGATGATGGCTAATCTGATGATCCTCCAGTGTCGCTGAGTCAAAATCCTGGAATTCCCTCCCTAACGGCATTGTGGGTCTACATACAGCACGTGGACTGCAGCAGTTCAAGACGGCAGCTCACCCCCACCTTCTCAAGGGGCAACTAGTGACAGGTAATAAATGTTGGACCAGCGCCCATATCCCACAGGTGAATAAAGAAAAGTCATCCTCAGCTCCACTTTCCTGCCTTTTCCCCATGACCTTTGATTCCCTTTCTGATTAAACATCTCTCTACCTCAGCACTGACTATACCGAGTGACCCAGCCCCGACAGCCTTCTGTGATAAAGAATTCAATAGATTCACTCCCCTCTGAGAGAAGAAACTCCTCCCCATCTCTGTGTTAAGTGGGTGACCCCTTATTCTGAGATTGTACCCTCTGGTCCTGGACTCCCCCACAAGGGGAAACAACCTGTCCACATCTCCCCTGTCACGTTCCCTAAGAATCTTGTATGTTTCAATAAAGTCACCTCTCATTCTCCTAAACCCCAGTGAGTATAGGCTCAACCTACTTAACCTCTCCTCATAGGACAGTCCCTCCATACCCAGGATCAGCCGAGTGAACCTTCCCTGCACTGTCTCCAATGCCAGTCTATCTTTCCTTCGATAAGGGGACTAAAGCCATTCACAGTGTTCCAGCTGTGGGCTGGCTAGTGCCGTGTACAGTTTTAGCAAAACCTCCCAACTTTTATACTCCATTCCCTTTGGAATAAAGGCCAGCATTCCATTTGCCTTCCCTATGACCCGCTGAAAGTGGATGCTAGTTTATTGTGATTCATGGATGAAGATTCCCAAATCCCTCTGTTCTGTAGCTTTCTGCAGTCTTTCTCCATTTAAATAACATTCAGCTCCTCTATTCCTCCTGCCAAAGTGCATAACGTCACAGTTTTCCCCACATTATATTCCATGTGCCAAGCTTTTTCCCACTCCCTTCACCTGTCCATATCCCCATGCAGTCTCACTGTGCCATCCTCACCACTTGCATTCCCTACCTGTTTTTGTGTCACTCACAAACCTGGTTATATTACATTCACTTTCCTCATCCAGGTTATATTGTAAATAATTGTGGCCCCAGCACTGATCCCTGTGACACTTCACCAGTTACAGGGATCCATCCTGAAAGTGTGTCCCTGATCCCAACTCTCTATCTTCTATTGGTTAGCCAATCCTCTGTCCATGCTAATACGCTGCCTCCAATACCATGGGCTCTTATGTTATTCAGTAGCCGACCGTGTAGCACCCTATCAAATGGCGTGAATGAATCAGATGGGTGTCTAACAACACGTTTCAAGGTCACAATTACCAAGATTTATTTTACTTTACAGATTTGTGAGTTGAATTTCAATTTCATCAACTGCAGAGGTGGGATTTAAACACATGTCGCTATAGCAAGTGGATTATGATTAGAGAGTTACAACTAATCTTCTGTAACCCCTCCCATCTCATTTTTCCTGCTGGAGACCTCCACACCATTGCTCAGCAATCCATTTTTCTACTAACGTACCCTGGGAATGTCAGTTTTGAGTATTTTCCCATGTGCAAGAGCCATTCCATCAATCAGTTCTGGTCTCCCTGCTATAGGAAGGATGCTGTTAAACTTGAAAGGGTTTGAAAAATATTTAGAAGGATGTTGCCAGGCTGGGAGGGTTTGAACTACAGGGAGAGGCTGGGACTATTTTCCCTGGAAAGTCAGAAGCTGAGGAGTAAAATCATGAGGGGCAAGGATAGGGTGAATAGACAAGGTATTTTCCCCAGGTTAGGGGGAGTCCAAACCTAGGGGGGTTTAAGGTGGGAGGGGAAAGATTTAAAAGTGACCTGAGGGGCAACATTTTCACACAGAAGGTGGTGTGTGTGTGGAATGAGCTGCCAGAGGAAGTGGTGGAGGCTGGTACAATTATAACATTTAAGAGGCATCTGGATGGGTATTTGAATTGGAAGGGTTTAGAGGGATGTGAGCCAAATGCTGGCAAATGGGACTAGATTAATTTAGGACATTAGGTGTTTCTCCTATAACACAATAGTTGCGTTCTTGTGTAACTTTGTGCTGTAGAAAATTGTGCTATAGAAAATCACCATAGAAAATCGCATTATTGGGAAATCACGATAGAAAATCACTATACCTGTACAGCAGAGAGTTTGTGTTATGCAAACAGCGTCCCCTATTCATCAATCACATTACAGTCAATTCATGTTAACAAAACACAAGTTAGAACAGAACTTCCTCTATCTGGTTGGCATGGATGAATTGGACAGAAGGGTCTGTTTCCGTGTTGTGCATCTCTATGACCGTGTGATCTATAACCCATTCACTGAATGAAATTCTGACATCCAAGAAGGGGATATGCAGCAGGGAAAAGAGATGGTAGCACAGTGTGTATATTGTTAAACTTGTCATATAGAACATATAAGCTACGGCTGTGGGACACAGGTTCAAAATTCCAACAGGAACAATCCAAAATTAAACACTAGCCTTTGTGGTGATGATGAATCCATTGTCAACTGTTGTAAAAACCCCATTTGGTTCATTGAGGCCCTTTATGGAAGGAAACTGCCATCCTTACCTGATCTGGCCTAGACGTGACTCCAGACCCACAGTGCCTTTTCTCCATGACGATACACAGGCACGCAATGATAGAATGATCGATTTTTGAGTCACATGAGTGTTATTAATTTGCATATCCTTTTCATGTGTCCTGTTTTTGGCTGGTGCTTTTCTGGCTGAATTTTATTCACTGCTGCTGAATAGTAAGATAAGCCTTAACTTTGAGCAATGGATGTTTGAGAAAGTGATGTCTGGTTGGCTGAAGGATGTTTCAGAGGAAGGGGCCTTCACCTGTTGCTGTAAGATGGATGCAGTTGAGGACTCTGGGTCTGCACTTGATGGAGTTTAGAGGGATGAGGGGGTGATCTGATTGAAACTTACAGAATACAGAGAGGCCTGGATAGAGTGGACATTGAGACGCTGTTTCCACTAAGTAGAAGAGGCTAGGACCTGAAGGCACAGCCTCAGAGTGAAGGGTTTACAGTGTAAATGAGGAAGAATTTCTTCAGCCAGAGGGGGCTGAATCTGTGATTATAGTACAGAGGGTACCTTGGGCATCAACGAGCATTGGCACTGGCATATCGGCTGCACCACATTCTGCCACTACTTGCTCCTCCTCAAATGATCTGGAAAACCTCTTTCTACCAAGACATGTCATGAAGAAAGAATCCAGTGTTCTTATTCACCCTTAGATCCAGCAATATGTGGATTTCTGCCTGTGGGCACACTTGCAGAGGCACAGGCAAACACCATTTGGCAATCATGCCAGTTCGATGTTTAGCTGATGCAAGTTGGAAATCATTTTAAAGATGCAAGCGGACAGACTTTCCTCTCCCCAAAATTAGACATTGGCAGATGCAATGTTCTCAGTGGACAGAAAATGTAAAATTTAATGATATGATGTTAGAAAATAACAAGATACAGGAGAAGAATTAGGCCATTCAGCCCATTGATTTGCTCTGCCATGCAATCATGGCTGCTACGTTTCTCAACCCCATTCTCCTGCCTTCTCGCTGTAACCCTTGATCCCCTTACCAGTCAAGAGCCTATCTGTCTCTATCTTAAATACACTCAATGACTTGACCCACACAGCCCTCTGCAGTAATGAGTTCCATAGATTTGCCCCACCCGGCTGAAGAAATTCCTCCTCATTTACACTGTAAACCCTTCACTCTGAGGCTGTGCCCTCCGGTCCTAGACTCTCCGACTTAGTGGAAACATCTTGTCAATGTCCACTCTATCCAGGCTTCTCTGTGTATTCTGTAAGTTTCAATCATATCTCCCCCTCATCCCTCTAAATGCCATCAAGTGCAGACCCAGAGTCCTCAATCTGACACAGCCTTCAGCCCCAGGACCATTCTTGGAAACAATCCAATATTGTATGGGCTTGGACATCAACAGCAACATGCGATCGAGATTCTTTAAGAAGACACAATGAAACAACCTGCACTAGAGAGGTGTAATAGAAAGATATTGTATAACAGTGTGTAAATAGCAGAGTGGTTGAAACTCTAAACAGTCAGACAGCCATGACTCTTAGATCAGTTAGAGACAGAGATGGTACAGACTCAGAGTAGGGACAAGTGAGCAGTCTCAACAACACAATACAGAGCTCGTAGTGAGGGCGGTGCAGCTTTGGGTTGTCTCCATGGCGTTAGTGCAACCCATGGAAATGCTCAAACCTGCTTGGCTAAGTCACACGCTGCTTGAGGTGCCCCTGGTGTGGGTGGGAGCACTTATATTGAGTCATTGTGTCATTGGCATCTTGAACATCGGAGGTTGCAAGTTGCCCTTTTGTTTTCCCCTTTGCCACCCCCCGGGGTCAGGTGGGGAGCAATTGTAGCTATAGATTTCTCTGAAGACAGCTCACGTGCCTAAGCAGTGCCAGTTGCTGGTGCTTGCTATAGGCTAGGCCAAGCATGGCTTCCTTTGCCCTGCTGTGGTGTGAACATCAACCACGCACCCAGGAGGGAACAACAATAAAAAGCCTAGAAATGAAAGCACTGGTCTGAACTGGACTATCCAAGATGGCTCCTGAAGTAGGGCTCCTGAGGCCTTGCCTGTTCCGACTGCTTTTCTTTCTTTGTTTCTCAATGTCTTGCTCTTTTTTTCAGTTTTCCTTTTCTCTCTACTTACCTTCTGGGAGGAGATTAGTCATGGAGGCAGTGATGGCGATGCCAGCATCTGGGAACCCAGAGTGGTGTCTTTGCCAGTCGGCCACGAGGTGGCTAGTGAGCTTGGGCAGATGTCTGGCAGTTGGCAGTCACCTGGAGTGGCACCAGAGCAAGTCTCTGGCGGCCTGTGGTGAGAATGGCAATGGACTGTGAGACAGCACAGGGGTCGAAGAGATTGAGCCTAGTGCAGGGCCGAGATCGAGCCCTCATAAGGAAAGCCCAGCATGAGGTGGCTGCAGGCCTATGGCAAAAGAGGGCCTGTAATTTGGAACATTAACTTTATTTCTTATTTCCTACTTTATCCTGACAAGAACTGCAATGTTGAACTTCTGACTTATTTCTTTGCATTTCTACGTTGTACCTCGGATTTTGTCCATCAGTACCTTGTACCTAAGATGGCACCATAAATGTTGGCATTGTACACTTTTCGCTGTACTCCTGTACCCTGTACTTAAGTACACGTGACAATAAAACCTGAAACCCATAGGTTTTCCACCAGCTTCACCCACCTGGTTTATGGCTTCATTGAAGCTTCTGCAGTTTATTTTAGCTTCTGAGCGCCTTATAGAGCTCAGTGCACAAAATATTTACTTGCGAAACAGATGGCTGCAATGTTGAATGCTGAGTAAAACATTGGCAAAAATGCACACCATGTCACCTTTTATAAGTGATCATTTATTTAGACACACACACACACACGCATACACACTCACACACACACACACCAACACTCTCCCTCACACACACACACACCAACACTCTCCCTCACACACACACACACACACACACACACACACACACACACACACACTCTCACACACACACACACACACACACACACACACACACAAATCTCTAACAGAATCACATTGGTAAATCAATGACAGCAATTATGAGGTGCTCAGATCTAAGTGCCAACAGGTAAAGATGATCATTCAATGTTCAAACTTCTGTGGGCCTCAATTAAACGCAAGTAGCTGCGAGCTTTGCTTTTTGCCTGTTATTCCTAATGTGTTGACTGGTATGGTGCCGTGGTTAATGGCCAACCTGATATCTTATGGAAGTGGCCAATCTTTTTGAGCCAACGCAAAATGGCAGGTCTTGGATGATTAAGTTGACCATCTCATTGAGGTGACTGAAGGAACTGATAGGCCAGGCAAAGGGAAACGATCTCCTCTGCGAGGTAGTGGGGGACAAAGGGTGCAGAATTTCAACATTTGATCCAAGCCATTCAGGGGGCAATGCCAGGTAGCACTTCTTATCAGAGAATCCCTACAATGTGGAAGTTGACTATTTGGCCCATTGAGTCCTCACCAACCCTCCAAACAGCATCCCACCTCTCCCCCTACATCGACACATTTCCCATGGCTAACTCACCCAGCCTGCAAATTCCTGGGCACTACGGGCAATTTAGCATGGCCAATCCACCCTGCGTATCTTTAGACTGTGGGAGGGAACACACACAGACACCGGGAGAGAACATGTAAACTCCACATAGATAGTCACCTAAGGGTGGAATCAAACCCAGGTCCCTGGTGCTGTGAGGCACAAGTGCTAATCACTGAGCCACTCTGCCAGCCTTCACCCAAACAAATACATTGCTGATATTAGGGGTCAATTGAAAATTCCCAAAATGGGATTGGTAGATATTTTCTGGGATAGGTATGCCATGAGGTGTTGCAATATGGGTATTCATGGGTCTTCAGTTCAGGTCAGACTGATTTAATTAAGTTACCATTCAACAACATTTATAAATAGCCTGTATATGATGGTAAGGTTTGCTTGCTTTGAGCTGTACAGGCTCCAATCTCCCAGCAGAGACTGACATCACAGCTTACCTCAGAAGCTTATCTGAATATCATGAAACACCATCTCTCAGGGAATTATGGGACCAAGATGAAGAGGGGCAGTTAAGATACAGATCAGTCACAGTTTGAAGGAATATCAGTTGTGAGAGGCCTCTTACCCTCTTTGGGGGTTAACGCTGGAGAAATCAAAACTGGTTTTGGCAGGTGGAGAGGTGGGACTGAGGAGGAGGACTAGTGTTGAATCAAGTTTCAGTGAGTGACACAGTGCACAATGTCATAACAGGGAGTCTTAGCGTTGATCAGCTGAAATCAAAGTCTTATGGGGAGATGCTGATGTAGTTAACGTCACCGGAATTTTTGTCCAGATACCACTTTCGGGATGTGGGTATAAGTCCAAACATCAATTTAGACTCAAGTAAAAATTTCAAGTAATGGTGACCATAACACCATTGTCAATTGTTGTAAAAACCCTATCTGGCTCACTAATGTCCTTCAGAGAGGGAGACTGCAGTCCTTACCTGGTCTGGGCCTACACGTGACTCCAGACCCACAGCCAATGTGGTTGACTCTTAACCATCCTCTGAAATGGCCCAGAGAGCTACTCAGTTGGAGGGTAAAGGGATGGGTAATAAATGCCAGTCTTGCCAGTGAAGTCACGTCCCATAAAAAAACGAGATAAAGGAAAAATTGGATTGAAAGATTTGCAAAACAAT
The DNA here is from genome assembly GCF_030684315.1 of Stegostoma tigrinum. Classification (NCBI taxonomy): domain Eukaryota; kingdom Metazoa; phylum Chordata; class Chondrichthyes; order Orectolobiformes; family Stegostomatidae; genus Stegostoma; species Stegostoma tigrinum. The sequence continues at coordinate 3,048,532 of NC_081404.1, forward strand.
CAAAGAGAGTGAATTTCCTTCAGCATGGGGGCCCATCCTGGGAATACAGAGCCAATCATCACTGCTGGGCTGCGAAACAGCTGGTTTTCAAATGTTCCTTTGTGGGATGCCTCCACGAGAAAGAATGTCTGGCAAAACTGCTCCGGGACGGGGGGGCACGGGCAGAGGGCAAATCAAGGGCACAACACTGAGTCCTACCATGTTAGTTACCAACGCTGGTGGTCTCATGGTGCCCAGCTTAATCAACGTTCTCAATCGGCCTGCCCACGCAGACGTGGGCATCACTCTCCTTTATTCCCTGCACTCCTTTGTCTCCCAATCCCGATATCGCATTGGCAAACCCTCCCATATAAAAAGGTGTCCTTTTATTCCCAATCATTCTTTTGTAATTTATCTCTTACTGACCGGATTCTTTCAAGCCAACTACATTCAAATCACATAGCGACAAACGGCAACTTCAGTTCAAACTGACTTTGTGTTGCCCCATTTGGATCCTTTCTCTCTGGAACAAGCCATTCTGTGCAGCTTAAGCTGTAGTTGTATTCTGCCAGCAAGATGTTGCACAAAAAAAGTCTTGTTTTGCGTTGTAGGTTAAATAGAACTCATTCACTTCATTTCGAGTCTCCTTGAAAGGCAATTGTGGTCAGGCAGACCTTATGATTGTCCTTTTTAAGTGTTACAGCGATTATTGAGCAGAAAGTCCACCGATTCTTTCATACCCAAATTGTAGCGCTTTTCTGTGACACTGCTTCCTAAAAAAAGAAAAATAACCATGTTGATATTTTAAATCTTGTGGGATTGCTTTTTAGCCTCATGACTGCCCAGCTGCGCACTGTTCTGGTTTAAGTTGCAATCGCAGAGCAGCTTGCTTCCTGTGTATTGTGACTTGCGCAAGGGACAAAGCCAGAGAATTCTGCTTTTCCATCAAGGTAATTTGCTTTGCTTAATTCTCTCTCTGCCTGCTTTCTCCACTCACCTGATTGCCTGCAGTTATTCACCACCTCATAGCACCTTGCACCAACAAATGGGATCATTCCAGGGAAAAGGACGAGGCTTTGTGGTTGACTGAACATCGAAAGGGAAAGCAACGGTTGTAGACGCAAATAAAATGTTGGGGAGGTGAGCTCCCAGGAATTGTGTTAAGCTGTTACAAAGCTGTGCACCCAATGGGTGACCATGGCTAAAGGAAGGTCCAGAAGTTGTCAGAAAGAGTCAAGGAGGAAAAATCAAGATGCCTTTCAAGTCTGGGGGAAATGAGGAAGTATGAACAAGCCATTCAGCCCATCAACTTTCCACCTTCCAATGCCCAGTGGTGCGGGAGAGGGCAAATGTTTTGTTTCTCCTCAGAAACAGGCACTCTCATTGCCCGTGGAATGTCTTAGATTAAATTGCAGGCTACAGTTGGTACGGCAAGCGGCAGAGGGTCGGCAGGTGGGGTTTTGCGCTGGGATATATCAGCTCACTTGCCTTCCCTTTGCCAATACAAAAGTTCGCGCTTCACGGAGAATCCCAGCATGGGCAACAGCTCGGATGTCCATTGCCATTCTCCGGTACTCCTGCATGTGACATGTGAGCCCTTTCTTGAGCGATTATACGCGGTACAGCTGAACAAACAAATTGATCGCCGTTTGTGCTGATTCAGCAGCTACCTGGAGGTGCCACCATTGCAGGTGGCTCGGGGACTGGCTCCTCATTGTCAAGAACCAGCTCCGTCCAAGATAGACCCGTCTCCCTCTTTCTAATAGAACACGTCCCTCTCAATCTTCCTTACCCCAGAGAAAAGGAGTCGGACCCTGCCTGGATATCCTCCTACTGCTGTGTCCTGATTCCTGGAATCATTCCTTGCCGATCTTCTCTGAAGCCTGTCAATGTGTTTATGGATTAGCAAAGCCATTCAGTTCTAGTGACAGACCCCGGAAACTGGGGACTCTTGTGGTGCAGTGTGGTGTCCCTACCTCTGAGCCAGGAGGCCTGAGTTCAAGTTCCAGCCGTGTATAATGGCATCTCTGGACAGCTTGATAAGGAAAGTACTTGCACCACCTTTATCAAAGTTAACTTTCTACAGACTGAAGTGATCATATTCGATCCATTCCATTCTCTGCCAGTAGAGAAGAGCACAAGAACTAGGTACAGGAGAGCACCATACGCCCCATTACACCTGCTCTGCTATTCAATCGGGTTTCCCACCTACTCCCCCCATCCCTCAATTTCCCCAACTCTGTTGATCTCGGCCTTCAATACAGTCAATGATGGAGCATCCCCTCTCAGGGGGAGATTTAAAAAGCTAGTCCAATGGTAACTAATGATGGGAAATCCCTATCTGGTTCACTAATGTCATAGAATCCCTACAGTGTGGGAACAGGCCTTTGGCCCAACAAATACACACCAACCCTCAGAGTATCCGGCTCAGACCCATTCCCCTATAAACCCAGCTAAGCTCCATGTCCCTGAGCACTATGGGACAATTTAGCATGGCCAACCCGCCCTAACCTGCACAACTTTGGACTGTGGGAGGAAACCGGAGCACCCGGAGGAAATTCATGCAAATGCGGGGAGAATGTGAAAACTCCACACAGTCACCCGAGGGTGTGGATCAAACCCAGGTCCCTGGTGCTGTGAGGCAGCAGTGCTAATCACTGAGACACTGTGCCACCCTATGTCCTTCAGGGAGGGAGATCTACCATCCTTGCCCTGTCAAGACCCTTCAAAAGCTGATAAGTCTCATTGCCTCTTTCAATTCCTAAACAGAGAATTGTAGACATATTTTACTCAGTGCTGGGAGACACTCATTGTCTATCTCTGACTGTTTGGCTGTTGAACGATTAACCTTATTACTGTATTTTTCTAGATAAGGAGGACTTTAATATTAACTATTACCTTATTTCTTTATATTTCCATTTACACTATGATGGTCTGTAGTGCTTTATTTTTAAATTCTGTTTCTTTTATTACTTTTTACCAAAGTTTTTTGTACGGAGATACCTCTGTATCTAAGATGACACCATGTGTGTTGGCATTGTACACTTTTCACTGTACTCTTGTATCTCTGTACTTGAGTACATGTGACAATAAAACCTGAATCTCAATCTAATGTTTGTTCATGGAGAACCATCCAATGTCTGCTCTTTGCCAGTTATACAATGAAAGGTTCAGCCCCTGCCCATTCAAAGAAGTTTGCTTAGTTCTTCACCTCAGGCAGGATAGAGTCACCTCAGAAGGGCCTCAACACAGCAAACTGGCACTAAATTTAAATTTGTAAGGGCGTACTGCACATACTAGGGTTGTATCTCCTTGGGCGACCTAATTCTGGAACTATGGCTGATCGAGTTAAGATCGAATTAAGAGGCAGAACAGAGTTGAATGACTTCCTTCGGTTCCCATGCTCTGACTTGGTCCCAATATTTCAAACTTCAGATTGTGCATGGTCAACCCTGGCAGTGCCAGCTGACTGGATGCTTTGTGCCACCAGCATGTATTGACGTTCCGTTTAATATTCTGCCAATTGCACAGTTGTTATGTATTTTATGGTTTTTTTGTCTTAAAAATATGAATCTGGGGGGTACAAAGCATATTAATGGCTCCCCATCTCTCAGTGAACAGAGACACTTGACAATGTACCCTCAACTGAACAGGGAAAAATGAGGTCAAAGGACATAAATTATTTCTTCTTTCCTCAATATAATGTACTATCTGTGTTGTGTTTAGTTTGAGGAAAGAGTGCTGGGGAAATGATTAATTTCAGATCAAATTATCATGCTTGGAATTTAATTTTCTGGTCAGAGTGAACTTCCAAGGGTTTGAGCTATAGGGAGAGGCTATTTTCCCTGGAGCATTGGAGGCTGAGGGGTGACCTTGTAGAGGTTTATAAAATCATGACGGAGATGGATAAGGTGAATAGCCAAGGTCTTTCCCCCAGGGTAGGTTTAAGGTGAGAAGGGAAATATTAAAAAGTGATCTAAGGGGTAACTGTTTCACACAGAGAGTGGTGCATGTATGGAATGAGCTGCCAGAGGAAGTGGTGGAGGCTGGTACAGTTACAGCATTTAAAAGGCATCTAGATGGGGACATGAATGGGAAGGGTTTAGAGGGATATGGGCCAAATGCTGGCAACTGGGGCTAGATTAATGTGGAAAATCTGGTCAGTATGAATGAATCAGACTGAAGGGTCTGTTTCCATGCTGTGTGACTCTATGGCCCTAAGTGGGAGTAGGTCAGATTGGGATATCTGCTCAGCACTGACAGGTAGAACCGAAGGGTCTGTTTCTGTGCTGTATGATTCCAAGACTCCATGTGACTGGCAAAATGCAAAAGTAGAGTCCTTTCACTGTGGCCATCTCCTCACATTGAGATACCATGTCGCAGTCTTTAAAATAAGGAGGAATTTGGAGTTCAACAGGCAATAAGAAAGTATTGTGTAAGCCTGGAATTTAAGGGAAGAGTGGAGGTGGTTTAAAGCTTAGTAATGCCTGAGGTAAAGTGTGCTTACCATGTTTTTATATTACACATTGCCTCAAGCAGGAAATTTTACAGAATGTGTCTGAGTGGACATTCTCGGGGAACAAAACAGATGTAAATTCCTTTAGAAAGGCTGTTACCTCCATTCGCTCCACATGGATGACAGCATCATGAACTGTTACAAAGATCTGCTCTGGATGAAGGTGGTCGAATAGGCCACTACACGTCAATATTTTCAAAACATCCTCTAGAAAATTCAGAGTAAAGACATTCATTACTGTGGACGGACAATGGACATATCTTTAGAAGTTACAGCCTCCATGCCTACTTAAATTGTCAAATCACCAACTTTGACTAGTTCTGAGGAAAAGCCATCAAGCCAAACTGTTAATTCTGCTTCTTGCTCACTACAGGCCTGCTGAGGAGTTGGTGGTAGAGACAACTAGCCTTGTGACATTACCGCTCTACCACCAAGACTGGTATCTGTAATACTGGGGACCACTGGAGGAGGCCGAGATGGATCGTCCACTTGGGACTTGTATATGATGTACCTGTACCAGTCCCCTGTCTAAATGTAATTATCCTTATTCCAATAAACCTCCTCATTATCTAGGAACAGCCTCTTCTGGAGACACTCTACAGTAGTGTATCCTGTATCCCCTAAGCCATAGATAGGCCAACACAAAGGAGGGATGGTGGGAGTGAGCCCCCTCAAACAACCCTTACCCAGTATCACAAACTGGCAGAGGTGGACATTTGGGGAAATGCCACATAGGGGTTGACTTTTCAAGTTCCCCCTATGTCACTGGGTGAATACCACAGGCAGGAAGTGGGCCAGCAGGACATTAGTTGCCATACACAAGCCGTCTCACTTGGGAAAGAGGCAGGAAGGCTGTGGCGCCCCCTTTCAGCCACCAAGCTGCCCTCAGAGGAGGCCACTGAAATCCCACAACAAAATGAAGAGGTCATGTGACCCTTGACCTCCTCTGCCAAGGTATCAGTGGGAGAAACTCTTTCCGAGCACTTCATGACACTGCAGTGGACTTGTCATGTTAAGGGAATACCACAACATGCTATCCCAGGATTCCAAGCCAGAGTGCAACCGACACCAAAAGGATGTAGGGAATGAAGCCCAGGTCACTGTAATACTTACTGTTGCAGCCTGCTAGATAGACCCACATGTTGGCTTTCTGACAGTCTGCACACATCTGGAAAATAAAACCATTGGAACGAATAAGACTGCAGCTCTTTATGTTCTGGAGTCGGGTCCATCACTAAGACCTGTGCTGACATCTTGAGTAGAAGCAAGACGAACAGATGAGTGTGAAAGGGATAGAAGAACGTGACAATGAGGGTGAGACAGTGTAAGGTGCACAGAGGCTCCCTTAGAGCATGAGCACTGACGTGGGCCGGACGGTCTGTTTCTGTGCCATAAATATCTCTTGATTTCAAGAAAGGACTCAAGGAGCTTGAGGTTAGCTGTAATGTTCCCTTTAAGCTGTGCAGCCACTCAGAGGTTCTGAAAAAGTGTGGAATGAGAAAAGACTATTGGTCCTGCCAATCACAACGCTTTCACTGACCATCATGTCCGAAGTTGGCTCCCGTAGCCACTCAGAAACCAACATTATCACCGCCTTTGGAATTGCTTATTCAAATGCTCTGAAGACGAGTGAACTATCGTTGATGTAATTTGATCAGAGTTATAGAGTCATAGAGCTGTACAGCACAGAAACAGACCCTTCAGTCCAACTGGTCCATGCCAACCAGATATCCTACATAAATCTAGTCCCATTTGCCAGCATTTGGCCCATATCCATCTGAACCCTTCCTATTCATGTACCCATCCAGATGCCTTTTAAATGCTGTAACTGTACCAGCCTCCACCACTTCCTCTGGCAGCTCATTCCATACACGCACCACCCTCTGTGTGAAAATTTTGCCCCTCAGGTCCCTTTTAAATCTTTCCCCTCTCACCTTAAACCTATGCCCCTCTAGTTTTGGACTCCCCCACACTGGGGGAAATACCTTGGCTATTTACCCTATCCATGCCATCCACAGTTCAATAATGGCGGTGATAATTAAGGACCTCACAACTGGCTACGTGAGAAAAGTGTTGAGATTTGTGGGATTTATTTATGTTGTGACCAGACGAAGTGTGGTCTAGCCATGATTGAATATACTTCAGCATAAAGTACACCTGTTTTCAAACCTATCCCTTTAGAGGGATATGGGCCAAATGCTGGCAAATGGGACTAGATTAATTTAGGATAGCTGGTTAGCATGGACAAGTTGGACCGAAGGGTCTGTTTCTGTGCTATACATGTCTATGACTCTAAATAAAGCCTAGTGCTTTGTTTGATTTTTAGTGGCCTTGCTAACCTGGTGTGGATTCCATTTGCACTTCTTTGTAACTGCAATCCCATTCCTCACTAGGATATTAACCTGGATGTTTACGTCTTTATTCATTCATGGGATGTTGGCATTGCTGTATCGGTCAGCGTTTAGTGCCCGTCCCTAGATGCGCCCTTAAGAAGGTGCCTCCTTGAGCCACTGCAGTCCATGTTCTGTATGTTGACCCACAATGCCCAGTGAAATTTGGAGGGGGTCTTGCAGCCGCTGGTATTTCCACTCCCAGGGTGTCCTTGTCCTTCTAGATCGTAGAGTTTGGGAATATTGGAATGTGCTGACAGAAGGAGCCTTGGAGATTTGCTGAAATGCATCTTACACATGGGGCATCTTTTACGTTGTGTTAAAAGCTGATGCTGCTGCCTGTACATTGAGATCCCAGTCTGGAGGGTTTCTGGGCTGTGTGTGTTTGCACAGACCTTGTCCCTGAGGGTACTTGCTCCTTATCTCAAGCAAGATTCTCCAACTCCTAATGTACTGGAACACTCCTTTGTACAGAGTAGATTCTCAAATACAGCTCCCTAGTGTGGTGCCCAAGACCTCTGTCCTCATCGTCTCTCTTACTGATGTCAGTTATGTGATCAGTTGCATTGTTACTATTTACAGGAATCTTATTATCTCACATCTCCCTCCGGGTTCTCCTTGTCTTGGTCTACATTATTCTAGTCGTTTACTTGTGTGTACTCTTAAAGCAATCAGCCATGTGGTTACGAACATCATTATCACCGTTATTACTCGCTCTAATCCCTCAGCTTCTCAAAGTCTGCATCTTACAGGTTGAGACAACCCGGATTCTCTGATTGGCCATCCCTATCTGGTTTGCTCAAGTTTAACATGAGAATACTGTGTCTGTGATAGACGTACCACCTCATACATTGTCAAATACAGTTTGGGTATGTCTGTCTCACATCTGGTAATCATCATACTTGATCCTATTTCCACAATCGAGCAAGATCAAAACCTTTGTGTTCCTTCTGAGTGTCCCTCTGACATTTGCACAATATAAGATCTCGGAGATTTATTTCTCTGATGGCTGTGTTTCTGAATTCCTATCCCTTAACCAGACGTTCTGCTGTGTCTTTAAGTTGACAGTTTCCACTCTGTGTCTGGAATTATAACCACCTCTGCTGCTTCTTTGTCGTGGCTTTTCTCTGGTGTTTTAATTTCTCATGACCTCGAGAAGTTACGTTTGGTTGAAAGTTGACCTTATAGATGTTTATAAAATCATGAGGGGCATGGATAGGGTGAATAGCCAAGGTCTTTTCCCCCAGGGTGGGGGAGTCCAAAACTAGAGGGGCTTAGGTTTAAGGTGAGAGGGGAAAGAGTTAAAAGGGACCTAAAGGACAACATTTTCACACAGAGGGTGGTGCGTGTATGGAATGAGCTGCCAGAGGAAGTGGTGGAGGCTGGTACAGTTACAACATTTAAAAGGCATCTGGATAGGTACATGAATAGGAAGGGTTTAGAGGGATATGGCAAATGGGGCTAGATTAATGTAGGATATCTGGTCGGCATGGACGTGTTGGACTGAAGGGTCTGTTTCCGTGTTGTACAGCTCTCTGACTCTAAGTACAGAAGAGTTGCCCTGGCCAGTGTTGTGTTCTGTATTTATCAGTCAATCAGCATCCTGTCATTACCGCATTGCTGTTTGTGTCATTGGCTGCTGTGTCCGGTGCATCAGAACTCTTCAGAAAGGTTGTCTCATGTATTTGGATCAGTGATAATGGGAACTGCAGATGCTGGAGAATCCACGGTAACAAAGTGTGGAGCTGGATGAACACAGCAGGCCAAGCAGCATTTCAGGAACACAAAAGCTGATGTTTCGGGCCTAGACCCTTCATCCCCGTCTCTGATGAAGGCTCAAGGCCCGAAACGTCAGCTTTTGTGCTCCTGAGATGCTGCTTGGCCTGCTGTGTTCATCCAGCTCCACATTTTGTTATCTTGTATTTGGGCCTTGGTGGGGTGAAAGCATTTGTATCAATGCAAATCTTTCTTTCTTTTGCTGGGGTAAAGAAATTCATGCTCATGGGGCATGTTCTTTGAATGAAAGGCTATCTTTGAGTGGGGAAAAGGAAGTGCTTTCTGATCTTTCCACATGGAACTGTTGTAAGTAAATTGACATTGTGAACTTTGCACTTTTCTGAATGGGTTGTAGTCGGTTACCTGGACAAATAATCTTGCTCCAGCTGTGTCAATGAATATGATGCTACTGCAGTCGATCACAACAGACTGAATCCTTTTATCTTGCTTATCTGGCAGAGAAAGAGCAATATTTACATTTGCAACTGTTGCTGAGCTGTGAAAATAAAGCCACAGACTCCATTGTGCAGTGCGTAATCTTTGGCAAATGATTAACTCACAATTGAAAGATAGGCAAGCAGACTTAAAGGGACAATTTCTGGGCATCAGCAAAGCTGGGTTAAAGTGGGATTTGGTGCCAACTGTGACTCAGTGGGTAGTTCTGATTCTTGGCGGAGACAGTAGCTCATGGATTCCCCCTGAGACGAGAGGGGAAAGCATCCTGGCTGACACTCAGCTCAGCGCTGAGGAAATACTGCACTCTTTCAGCGTTGGATGAAATCTTATCTGCCCTCTTGGGTGAAAAGGATGAGATCCCATTGGCCATCAGCCTGTGTGCAGAGGCAGGGCACCACCTTTGAGTAAAAGAAAATGACATTACTGGGAGATTCCAACTGACCATCCAAAAACTGGGAAAACCCAAGTGGTTTTAATGAAAACTGATACGTGTGACAATTGCTTGAACATTGAGAGGCAAAGTCTGCTTTGAGCTGGTTCTTGTAAACGGCCCAGGAAAATGCACGTAAAATGGTGACTTGAGCATTTTTGGTGAGAGTTGGGGTGTGTCTGTATTACCTGGGAGGGTGACAGGGGGTGCATGGGTGCAGTGGGTACAATGACCACAATCTGTGCCAATGAAAGACCTCACAGCAGGGTGGCATACTGAATGAGCTAAATTCAGTGATCCAGGAGAGCACTGGCAGAAAGTAATTTAGATTAGGTTGCCTGCGGGCATAGCAGATCTATCTATTGCCACCCCCTCGACCCCCACCCCAGAACTTCCCAAAGTTGGAGAGGAGGGGTGGCAAGACCCCAAGAAGAGTCACAAACTGGAACTTTTCATTCATTTTTTTCTCTTGGTTCAGTCCCAGGATGTGGGTGTCACTGTTACTGTCCATCCAGGGGGCAGGTAAGAGTCAACCACATTGATTGTGGGATCCAGAGTCACATATAGGCCAAACCATATCAGGATGCCAATTTCCTTCCTTAAAATGCACTGCATCGATTTTTAATGCTCCCCCCCCCCGCCCCCGCAACAACCACATCATTTTCATCAGCAGGCTCTTAATCAGAGAGTCGTAGAGCTGTACAGCATGGAAACAGACCCTTCGGCCCAACCTGTCCATGCTGACCAGATATCCTAAATAAATCCAGTCCTATTTGCCAGTATTTGGCCCATATCCCTCTAAACCCTTCCTATCCATGTACCCATCCAGATGCCTTTTAAATGTCGTAACTGTACCAGCCTCCACCACTTCCTCTGGCAGCTTATTCCATACACACACCACCCTCTGTGTGTAAATGTTACCCCATAGGTCCCTTTTAAGTCTTTCCCCTCTCACCTTAAACCTATGCCCCTCTAGTTTTGGACTCCCCCACCCTGGGGGAAAAGACCTCGACTATTTACCCTATCCACGCCCCTCATGATGTTATAAACCTCTATAAGGTCACCCTTCAGCCTCTGACGCCCCAGGGAAAATAGCCCCAGTCTATTCAGCCTCTCCCTGTAGCTCAAACCCTCCAAACCCGGCAACATCCTTGTAAATCTTTTCTGAACCCTTTCAAGTTTCACAACATCCGTCCTACAGCAGGGAGACCAGAAATGAACACAGGATTCCAAAAGTGACCCTAACCACTGTCCTGTGCAGCTGCCACATGTCCCTCCCAATGCTTTAATTCCAGATTTTTACTGGATTCAAATTACAGCCTCTGCTGTGGCAGGATTCGAACGCAGGTTCCCAGGACATTTGCTGACTTGCTGGATGAGTAGTCATGAGACCAATAGGCCTTCACGTCTCTGCTGGGGCCCTGACCTCTGATACTGAAATGGTCACCAGGGCATTCCGATCAAATTGTAAGAGCTGTGCTCCTGTCCTCACAGCAGCTCCCACTAACCCCTCCGCGCGACCCCCCCCCAACTATCCTCCCCTCTCTCCCTGAGGCTGAGCAACAATTGCCAAGCCTTGATATGGGGTCACAGTGGGAAAAGGTTTGGGAATTACCACTGTGCCCCAAGACGAAGTGTGGAGTCAGGGAACTGAATGCATAAACATTAAAACTGAGGCAGAATAGTAAATATTCAGAATATAAATTTTACTGAACTGAAATATTTCCTCATAAAGCAAGACTTCATGATGGTGGAGCATTGAAGCCAGGAGGCTGCTGGGCTCCCAGGCCTAGGAATTGGTCAACCAAGTGGAATTCTGGGATCTGAGCAAAAATGACTAAAGACTGAAGTAAACTCTCCAGAAATGTAATCAGACCACAATACCAATACGAGGATCAATGGTCGGCACAACATTGTGGGCTGAAGGGCCTGTTCTGTGCTGTACTGTTCTATGTTCTATGTTCTAATACCAGGGTGTGAACGCCAAAGAGAGTGCCAATGGGCATGTTACCCAGCATCAGTGGAAACAAAGGTGGCATTTGCATTTGGATCCTTCCCTGGGGTGATTTGTTGGCTTTGATCCTACAAGGTACCTGGGCAAAGGTCTTTCTAACAAAATATTGGTCAAATTGTTTAATTGCATGTGTTTTACTACAGACTGCAGTTCTAGGACAGGGCATTTCAGAGACACTGACATCAAGACAGTTCAACTCCCATATTCAGCACAAATCAGCACCAAGCCTGGAGGGAAGTAAATAAATGTTTGTAGAAATGCAGAATTAGATAGAATCCTGGTGACCTCAGCGAAATTTCAGATTCACAGCACCCGCTGGCAAACTTACTAACTTCATTGCGAAACCGCAGCTCACTCTGCCTTGGTCTTTTTTCCTGCCTTCACTGACTGAGGTTAGATTAGATTACCTACAGTGTGGAAACAGGCCCTTTGGCCCAACAAGTCCACATTCGCCCCTTGAAGCATCCCACCCAGACCCACCCCCTATAGCCCACACCCCCCTGAACACTACAGGCAAGTTAGCATGGCCAATCCACCCTAACCTGCACATCTTTGGACTGTGGGAGGAAACCGGAGCACCCGGAGGAAACCCATGCAGACACAGGGAGAATGTGCAAACTCCACACAGACACTTGCCCGAGGCTGGAATCGAACCTGGGTCCCTGGTGCTGTGAGGCTGCAGTGTTAACCAGGGACCTGGGTTCAATTCCACCCTTGGTCTGTGTGGAGTTTGCACATTCTCCCCGTCTCTGTGTGGGTTTCCTCCGAGTGCTCCGGTTTCCTCCCACAGTCCAAAGGTGTGCAGTTTAGGGTGGATAGTGTCCAGGGATGTGTAGTTTAGGCGGATTGGCTGTGAGAAATGCAGCGTTGCAGGGATTGGGTGGGATGCTCTTCAGAGGGTCAGTGTAGATTTGATGGGCTGAATGGCCTGCTATGATCTCTCTCTCATTCTGCTCCTGGTTCTGATTGTCTGTCTGCCTGTCTCATAGAGTCACACAACATTAAAGCAGGCCCTTCAGCCCATCATGTCTGGGCTGACCAAGAAACACCAAATGACACTAATTGCATTTCCCTGCAGTCCATAACCTGCCATTTAAGTGCTCACACAGTTGCTTCTTAAATGTTGGGACAGTACCTGCAACCCTCTCAGGCAGCTCGGGAAGAGGTTCTCACAAGCTACTCTGTCTGTGCCCTTCATAATTTCGTGTGTTGCAATCAGATTCCCCTTTCTATCTTCTCGTCGCTTGTTCTTGTCCAATCTCCATTTCTCAGTGTGTATTTCTGTTTTGCTGTTAGTTTCAACCACCACCCTAATATTCTGTGATTTTCTCTCTCTCTCTGGATTTCAGTCACATTCTCTCATTTTCTGCAGCTTTCTGCCTCACTCACTCTCTCCCCCGCCTCTCTCTCTTGCGAATGCCAGTAAACTATATTTAAAAATAATTTTGTTGACCACAGAAGTGGGTTAATGGAATTGAAGCCAAGAGGAGGCAGGCATCACCGGCTGGTTAGGCAGGAGATTTATATAGACCATAAGCCAAATGGAAAAAGATTAAAGCTGACATGGACATTGCAAATAAACTAAGCAACGGAAAATTCTGAGAACAAACTTTGATTTAGCGGATCAGTACCTGATGGCGACGGAGTTGCACTGGCTGGACAGCGAGGCTGTGTGAGTCCATGATCCTGTAAAACACATTTGCCACAACACTGTGTGTTACAAAGCAAGGCTTTCTCTCCTGTGCAGCCTGGCCAAAAAAATATCCACGATCCTTATTATTCTCCAGAAATAATTTATTGCGGGACGTGAACTGAGATGAACGTCAGACTTCACACAACAGAAGATGAAACGCAAAAAAGAAAAAGTGGGCAGCTAACCTGGGAGAGTTTCATGAGAGACGGCATAGAGGGAGCTTTACCCTGTAACTAACCCGGTGCTGCCCCTGTCCCTGAGACAACGGGAACTGCAGATGCTGGAGAATCCAAGATAATAAAATGTGGAGCTGGATGAACACAGCAGGCCAAGCAGCATCTCAGGAGCACCAAAGCTGACGTTTCGGGCCTAGACCCTTCATCAAAAAAAGCGTGCGACACACACATACACAAGCAACACGCACAAGCACAAGCACACAAACACGCACACTCTCTCATACACACACACACACACACACTCTATCTCTCTCTCTCACATACACAGCAGTGTCTCTCATACACGTACACACATACGCACACACTCTCACGCGCATACACACACTATTTCGCGCGCGCACACACACATGCACACGCTCTGTATCGCACTCACGCACACTCCCTCTCTCTCAGACACTGTCTCTCACACACTCACAATCTCTCTCACACACACATTCACAAGTGTGCGCACACACACACACACACATACAACCTTATCCACGCACACTCACAAACACACACTCTCTCTCACACACATATGCAAACTCACACACACGCGCGCACACACACACACACACACACACACGCACTTTCTCTCACACACACTCTTTCACACACACACACTCACACACACACCCTCTCTTTCTAAGACACTGTCTGTCGCACACACACACAAACACACACAATCTCTCTCACACACACATTCACACATGCGCGCGCACACTCGCAGACACACACATTCTCACTCACACACACATACAACCTTATCCACGCACACTCACAAACACACACACTCTCTTTCACACACACACAATCTCTCTCACACATACATTCACAAGTGCGCACACACACACAAACACACACACATTCTCACTCTCACACGCACACAACCTTATCCACGCACACTCACAAACACACACACACTCTCTCTCTCACACACACACACGCAAACTCACACACACACATTCACAAGTGCGCACACACACACATGTGCGCACGCACACACACACAAACACACACACACTCACACATTCTCACTCTCACACGCACACAACCTTATCCATGCACACTCACAAACACACATACACACTCTCTCACACACACGCAAACTCACACACACACACACACTCTTTCACACACACACACACCCTCTCTCTCTAAGACACTGTCTGTCGCGCACACACACACACACTCTCTCACACACACATTCACACGTGCGCGCACACACTTGTACACACACATACAACCTTATCCACGCACACTCACAAACGCACACACACTCTCTCTCTCACACACGCGCAAACTCACACACACACGCAAACTCACACACACACACTTTCTCTCACACACAGTCTTTCACACACACACACTTACACACATACACACTCTCTCTCTAAGACACTGTCGCACACACACACAAACACACACAATCTCTCTCACACATATTCACACGTGCGCGCGCACACACTCGCACACTCATACATTCTCACACTCACACATACTCTCTCTCACACACACACAACCTCACACGCACACTCACAAACACACGCGCACACACTCTCTCTCTCTCTCTCACACACACACACATACACACACACACTCTCATGAATACTGTCTCTCTCACACGCACACTGTCTCTCTTTCACACACACACTCTCTCTCACACACGAGCTCTCTCTCTGACACACACACACACACTCTCTTCACACACATTGTCTTTTGCATACACTCTGTCTCTCTTTCTCACACAACACACACACACACACACACACACACACACACACACACACACACACTCTGTCTCTCTCACACACACAGACTGTCTCTCTCACACACTCTCTCTCTCTTTCTCTCACATACACACAAGCTTTGTCTCTCAGATACACACTCTCACTTACACACACGTTCCCACACACACTCTCTCACACATACACACACACTCTCACACATACACACACAGTCTCTCTCTCTCTCTTACACACACACACTCACACACACACCCTCACATACACACAGTCTCTCTCTCACACACACACACATACACTCTCTCTCACACACTGTCTCTCTTACAGACACTCACACACACTCTGTTTCTGACACACACACACTCTCTCTCTCACACACACACCCACTCACACACACAGTGCGTCTCACACACACACGTGCGCGCGCACGCACACATATACACACACACAAACACAAACTCTCTCTCACACACACTCTCTCTCAGACAAACTCTCTCTCACACACACACACATAAACACACTCTCTCTCTCTGACACACACAGTCTCTCTCACACACACTCACAAACACACAAAAAAGCATATGCACACAAGCGTGCGACACACACATACACAAGCACACACACTCTCTCATACACACACTTTTTCACACACACGCAGACACACACACACACACACACACACACACACACACACACACACACGGTTCTACATAATGTATGTAATAATCGCAAACAGCTACACATAAATGTAAAATAATCAGAGGGTTGGATAGGGTGGATAGGGAGAGCCTTTTTCCTAGGATGGTGACAGCGAGCACGAGGGGGCATAGCTTTAAATTGAGGGGTGAAAGATATAGGACAGATGTCAGAGGTAGTTTCTTTACTCAGAGAGTAGTAAGGGAATGGAACGCTTTGCCTGCAACGGTAGTAGATTCGCCAACTTTAGGTACATTTAAGTCGTCATTGGATAAGCATATGGACGTACATGGAATAGTGTAGGTTAGATGGGCTTGTGATTGATATGACAGGTCGGCACAACATCGAGGGCCGAAGGGCCTGTACTGTGCTGTAATGTTCTATGTTCTATGTTCTATAACAAAACCAATACATATACACACTCGAGAAGGAAACAAACAAACATACGATGGTGTTAATGGCCATCTTTTTGACTCTCTCCAATGCTTTCTTTCTCTCTTCCTTCTTTTTGATCTTTTCAGGGGTCAGTCCGATTAATTTGGCCATGGTATCCCGGAAGTAGCTCTTATTTCCGTAGTAAATGGGAGCATGGTAAGACAAGATCTTCAGACCAGGAATTTCCTGGCACTGGAATGGAATGAGAACAGAATCGAGTGTTAAACTGAGGGAAGAACACCTGAAGCAGCAGCGTTTCTTAGAATCGAGGACACTTTCCCCTCGCTGCTCCGTTGTTTCTGGCCATCTGATTTGTTTAAACTGTGTGAAGGAATCGACCCATCTGTCCTGGTGTGAAACCCCACCTGGAGACTGTGCTTTCTAAAGCCAACCCCCAATGGTGGGCTTGGGCATGGGCCTGAGTCAGACTGAGGAATTTGTTACATGCCCTGGCCCATGCCCTGCCCCATACCCTGCCCTATGCCCTGCACCATGTCCAAAATCCCTTGACATTGTTCAAGCCAAATGAGCAGGCATGCCACACAGCAACAACAATGTAGGCTCATATAACACCATGAACACAGCCAAACAAGGTACTTCTGGCTGTGCTCACCCAACACCTCAGTCCCAAAAGGAGATATTGACAAGATGTCCTAGCTTTAGCATATGACTTAGAAACAGAATCCACTCAGCACGCAAGCAGCCCATTCAACCCATCGCCACCTTCTGAACAGCATCCCACCCCAGAATTCCCCATCTTTGGACTGTGGGAGGAAACACACGCAGACACAGGGAGAATGTGTAAACTTCACACAGACAGCTGCCCGAGGCTGGATCGAACCCAGAAGTAGCAGTGCGAACTACTGAGCCACCAGCATACAGATTTTTTTTTTAATTAGTCATTCATGGGATGAGGTTGTCACTGGCTGGACTAGCATTAAGAATCCAGTGAAACTACCACAAGGCTATCAGAGGAGGTTCACTAGATTGATCCCAGAGATAAGGGGTTTGTCGAATGAAGACAGATTGAACACTTTTGGCCTAAACTCTCTGGAATTGAGAAGAATGAGGGGAGAGCAAATTGTGGTTTCCAAGATGATAAAATGTATGGGTAAAATAAACGCTTAAAGTTTTTGGGAAGATTTGTAGTTCGAGCTGTGGTGCTCCACGTCTATTTCATGAGGCTGTAGGCTTGCTCGCTGAACTGATGTGTCTGGTTGCAAACGTGTGTCTGTGTAACTGTTCCTGTTCTGCTCTGTGCAATTCCGGGCTCTGCAGTGTTGTATTGCTCATTTGAGTAATATCCTGATGCAGCTCTGTTTATGGGTGTTGGTGTGGTTGCTGGAGTAAGTCAGTCTCTGGTCTGTGTGTGTGTTCTTTCTGTAGGCGCGAGCCTGGAGTTCCTCCTTGTTCATATGTTCTACCGTTATGTCCAGGAAGGGTAGTTGGTTAGTGTTCTCTTCTTATTTTGTGAATTTTGTTCCTCAACGCCCGTAAACAGAGCTGCATCAGGACATTACTCAAATGAGCAATACAACACTGCAGAGCCCGGAATTGCACAGAGCAGAACAGGAACTCTGATATGGAGTTTCTAAAAGGAATGGAGACCAGGAAAGCACAATCCACCGTTACCTCTGTGACAGACCACAACAGGAAGACACAACACAACACGACCAGACACACTAGTCACCCAATCGTACATCAGGGACATATCAGCGATGACCACAAAATTACTCAGACCCCTAGGTATCAGGGTAGCCCACAAACCAACGACCACCCTACAACAGCTACTGACAAACGTAAAGGACCCCAGACCCACAACCACTAAAACTAACATAATATACAAAATACCATAAACATTCCATAGGCCAAACTGGAAAAAAACTGACAACAAGGAAACACAAAAACTGACTCACCACCGAGAGACACGACCAATTCTCACTGACCTCACTACGCACTGATAAAGAGGGACACAGATTTAACTGGGACAATTGCACAGGCCAAACAGAGACATGCCAGGGAATTCCTGGAGGCCTGACATTCCAACTAGAATTCCATCAACAAACACACTGACCTGGACCCGATATACAAACCCCTGAGAAACAGAACCGGAAGTATTACCAAGCACCCCAGCAAACCGAGGCATATAGATAACAAGTGGGACAGAACACCAACACTTCACCGGAGATGCACTGACGGTGTTACCCGGCACGGTGAGAAAGCGTCTGCAACAAACGCACCGGCTCGGAGAGCGAGTCTACAACCTCATAAAATAGACATGGAGCAGATGCTCACCCTCACCCCATCCCCCTCTCTGACGAAGGGTCTCGGCCTGAAACGTCAGCTTTTGTGCTCCTGAGATGCTGCTGGGCCTGCTGTGTTCATCCAGCCTCACATTTTGTTATCATGGAGCAGATGCTCCCTCTTGTGGGGAGATTGTAGTCTTAGGCTGAGGGCTAGCAAATTTAAAACAGAGTTGAGGAGAAACTACTTCTCCCAAAGGGTGGTGAATCTGGAATTTCGCTCCCTCAAAGTGTGGGAGGTGCTGGGACGGTGTGTAAATTTAAGGAGGAGTTAGACAGAGCTTTAATTGGGAATGGCTTGAAGAGTTATGGAGAGAAGGCAGGAAAATGGCGGTGAGGAACATATCAGCCATGATCGAATGGTGGAGCAGACTGGATCGGCTGAATGGCTGAATTCTGCCTGTATTCCTTATGAACCTATGAGCTTCTGAAGCATGCTGCCCAGAGAAGAGGAGGAATTACTTCTCTCAAAGGGTCATGAATGTGTGGAATTCACTGCCCCAGAGTGTGGTGGACGCTGGGACATTGTGTCAGTTTAAGGAGGAGCAAGGCAGAGTGAGTAATGGGGGAAGGGTTATGGGGGGGATGAGATTAGCCATGGTTGTGTTAAATGGCAGAGCAGGCCAAAGAGTTGGGTTTTCGAAATGGTTCAGCAATGAATAGAGACTCGATTGGCAGGGGTTAGTTTCCTTCGGACAGAGAAAGCTGAGGTAGCAGTGGGGTGAACTGATTGAGATGTTCAAAGGCATAATCATGGAGATCAGGGAGGAAGCGAGGCCATGGAGGGATTGGAGAACATGGAGGAGAAAATGGTCCAGACAAGGAATGGCATCTGTTATGCCACCGTGCCCTGCACTAGTTTTACCCCTCCCAGCTGCCCAGGTCAGGAGGTGCCAGCTCTGATCTCTGCCAGCTGCAACTGGCTGCTGTTCTCCTCACCCTGGGCACAGAAGAAATCACACAGCGCTCCTGCTTCTGATCATCCTGAGAAATGCAGTGGGCAGGGAAGCATGGCCATTGATTGGCACTACATCTCTCCTGGGCATTGGGGACTGGCATCTCCATGTCTGTCAAGGCACCTTTCTGAAATTGAATTCTCCTCTTTAAGAGGGCAGCCACTTAATCCATGACCTCATCACCTGGCTGCACCAACACAAAACAAGTGGTTACTTTTCCATATTTGTCTCTGGGATGTGGGCATCACTAGCATTTATTGCCAGTCCCTAGTTGCCCCTTGAGAAGGTGGGTGTGAGCTGTCTTCTTGAACCGCTGCAGTCTGTGTGCTGTGGGCTGACCCACAATGCCCTGAGGGAGGGAATTCCGGGATTTTGACTCAGTGGCATGTTGAAACTCGAAACACTGCTTGATTGTGAGTGTGTGTGCACTTTGCCATGTGCCATTATAATCCGCAGGTGGGCAGCCACAGCGCTTTCACCTCTGTTTGTCATTCTGTTCGGCATGTCCCAAAAACATGAATGGGCAGATTACAACAAAATTTGGGATACAGGTAGGATCAGGCCCCAAGGAAGCAATGGCTAGTTCTTGGTAAATTTTCAAGTAAAGGGTCTATTGGCAACGGTGCCGTACCTGGGTCAGAAAATGTCTGAAAGGATTAATACCTGACTGAGTGCAGTAAACACTGTGATGTTGGCTTGGGGACTGAGGCCAGGCTAAAGAAGGACCTAATAGGAGACAAGCTCGGGGCTCACATGCTCCTCACCGTCTCTGTCATCAGTAAATCATTATAATGTCACCTGTAAATAGTTGCAGAATACTTCATATTATTTATTCAATAATCCTCTTCAGGGTGAACAATAAGGCAAATGGGCTTTCCTTTATGAATGTTGGGTGCATTTTATTTAAAACATGGTGAATTCTCGGGGTGGCATCGTGGCTCCGTGGTTAGCACTGCAGCCTCACAGCGCCAGGGACCCGGGTTCGATTCCAGCCTCGGGCAACTGTCTACGTGGAGTTTGCACATTTTCCCCCTGTCTGCGTGGGTTTCCTCCGGGTGCCCTGGTTTCCTCCCACAGTCCAAAGATGTGCAGGCTAGGTGGATTGGCCATGTTAAATTGCCTGTAGTGTTCAGGGGTGTGTGGGTTATAGGGGGATGGGTCTGGGTGGGATGCTCCAAGGGGCGATGTAGACTTGTTGGGCCAAAGGGCCTGTTTCCACACTGTAGGGAATCTAATCTCTCAACAGCTATGGTGCAGCTGGCCGAAGCGGAGGCAGAGTTTTTGGCGACAGTTTGGCCTGAATTGAGATTGAATCTCATAACAAAACAGAGATATCACAGTGTGGGGCTGGAGGAACACAACAGGTTGGGCAGCATCAGAGGAGCAGGAAAGCTGACATTTCAGGTTGAGAGCCTTTTTCAGAAATAGGGGAGGGGGAAGGGAGCTCAGAAATGAATAGAGAGGGGAAGGGCTGGGGTTGGTGATAGGTGGGTGCAGGCAGGCAGTGGTGGGGATTGGTCAGTGAAGGGGGGATGAGCGGATAGGTGGGAGAGAAATGGATATGCTGTGTCAGGTCAAGGAGGCAGGGATGAGAGGGAGGGTTGGTCATGGGATGAGGCCGGGGTGGGGAGATTTTGAAACTGGTAAAATCCACATTTGGGCCATTGGGCTGTAGGCTCCTGAGGTGGAATATGAGGTGCTGTTCCTCCAGTTTCTGGGTGGCATCATTGTGACACTGGAGGAGGCCCAGGATGGACATGTCACCCAGGGACTATGAACCTGTAGCCCAAGGTCTCTTTGTTCGGCAACACATCTGGAGGTAATACCTGAAACGTTGACTGCTCCTTTCCTCCAGATGTTGCCTGGCCTGCTGTGTTTCTCCAGCCTCCTGTCTGTCCACTCAGGACTTACACACTTAATGGTGAGGTCCTGGGGAGTATTGCTGAACAAAGAGACCTTGGAGGGAGGGCAGGTTCATGGTTCCTTGAAAGTGGAGTCACAGTTAGACAGGATGGTGAGGAAGGGGTTTGGTACACTTGCCTTTATTGGTCAATGCTCTGAGTATAGGAATTGGGAGGGTCATGTACGGGGCATTGGTTAGGGCCACTTTTGGAATGCTGTGTGCAATTCTGGTCTCCCTGCTACAGGAAGGATGTTGTGAAACTTGAAAGGGTTCAGAAAAGATTTACAAGGATGTTGCCGGGTTTGGAGGGTTTGAGCTACAGGGAGGGGCTGAATAGACTGGGGCTATTTTCCCTGGAGTATCAGAGGCTGAGGGGTGACCTTATAGACGTTTATAAAGTCATGAGGGGCACGGATAGGGTGAATAGCAAAGGTCTTTTCCCCAGGGTGGGGCGAGTCCAAAACTAGAGGGGCATAGGTTTAAGGTGAGAGGGGAAAGATATAAAAGGGACCTAAGGGGCAACTTTTTCACACAGAGGGTGGTGTGTGTATGGAATGAACTGCCAGAGGAAGTGGTGGGGGCTGGTACAGTTACAACATTTAAAAGGCATCTGGATGTGTATATGAATAGGAAGGGGTTAGAGGGATATGGGCCAAATGCTGGCAAATGGGACTGGATTCATTTAGGATATCTGGTCGGCATGGACAAGTTGG
The DNA here is from genome assembly GCF_030684315.1 of Stegostoma tigrinum. Classification (NCBI taxonomy): domain Eukaryota; kingdom Metazoa; phylum Chordata; class Chondrichthyes; order Orectolobiformes; family Stegostomatidae; genus Stegostoma; species Stegostoma tigrinum. The sequence goes on from NC_081404.1 coordinate 3,070,752, forward strand.
ACTGAAGGGTCTGTTTCTGTCCTGAACAGCTCTATGACTCTCTGACAATGTATCTGTTTGTGATAAGGTAACTGAATGCCTGGGCTCTGTAGCATGCTATCATTGCCACCACTTACATTTAACTACCAAAGGTTGCTTTAGTCTTTTGGTCAAAGGTAGCGAAGGAAGAATGTATGTTAACAAAGTTGGACTTGTTTGTGTGTGCAATCAATGTACATATTCACCAATATGTTACTATGTGATGCCCTCTGTGGTTGAATTGCATTTGGGTTGTCACTGCCCAGGGTCATGTTTCACAACTGGCTGCTTTGGTGAGATTTGTGAATGTTGACTAGAATGGCCTAGTAGGAGGCAATTCAGCACAGGAGGGCAAAACATTTGTACTGATTAACCCTGACTATTATTCCAGCACTAATGTACGTGGCCTGTCTCCCTGTATCAGTGCTGATACTGTCTTCGCCCCGCAACGGGTACCCTAGGGCCTTGAGACTTATAACTTACCATAGTGCTGTCCACTGGTCTGTAAATCTCTGAGTTTGAGGCTCGGCCCAATACAGAACAGCCAACTCTAAAGAAATGGAATAAAGATGGTCAGTGGGTACCTTCCTCGATGCCAACCTTCACCTGCAGCACTCGCTGCTATTAATCATCATGAATGTGATTGCAAAAATGTTTTCTGACTGGCACAATGAATTGCTGCCATTGCCCTCTTGTTTCTGGGAAATGGATCAGCACCAGTCGAGGCAGAGTTGATGCCTGTCTCCTCGGCCTATTGGCTGCAAGGTTTGCCAGTGAAATTGCAGTGTAAAAAACGCCTGCGGTTTGGAAGCGTAGGCTACTCTCAGCATGTTGTTTGCAGAAGGAGAGAGACCTGGGATTTGCGATATCTGATCTGGGAATGGGACATCTCCCAAGCGCATGCATTAATATTGCTGACGTCAGAAGGTTAGAATCGTGCCAAAACTATTGCTAAGTATATCTACTGCTATTCACTGGCAACACAGAACCAGAAATGGGCTGCAATACGGCCGTGCTGCGTTCTTGCACAAGCCCAAGCCAGGCACTCAATGTGTCAGTCAGCGGAGTGTGTCAGTCAGTGCAGTGTGTCAGTCAGGGCAGAGTGTCAGTCAGGGCAGCGTGTCAGTCAGTGCAGCGTGTCAGTCAGTGCAGCGTGTCAGTCTGTGTATTGTGTTAGAACTGTGTGTCAGTCAATGCAGTGTGTCAGTGCAGCGTGTCAGTCAGTGCAGTGTGTCAGAGCTGTGTGTCAGTCAGAGCAGCATGACAGTGCAGTGTGACAGTCAGAGCAGCGTGTCAGTCAATGCAGCGTGTCAGAGCAGTGTGTCAGTCAGTGCAATGTCTCAGTCAGTGCAGCGCGTCAGCGCAGCGCATCAGTCAGTGCAGTGTGTCAGTCTGTGTATTGTGTCAGAACTGTGTGTCAGTCAATGCAGTGTGTCAGTGCAGTGTGTCAGTCAGTGCAGTGTGTCAGTCAGTTCAGCGTGTCAGTCAGTGCAGTGTGTCAGTGCGTTCAGCGTCTCAGTCAGAGCAGCGTGTCAGTCAGTGCAGCGTGTCAATCAGTGCAGTGTGTCAGTCAGTGCAGCGTGTCAGTCAGTGCAGCGTGTCAGTCAGTGCAGCGTGTCAGTCAGTTCAGCGTGTCAGTCAGTGCAGTGTGTCAGTGCGTTCAGCGTCTCAGTCAGAGCAGTGTGTCAGTCAGTGCAGCGTGTCAGTCAGTGCAGTGTGTCAGTGCAGTGTGTCAGTCAGTGCAGCGTGTCAGTCAGTGCAGTGTGTCAGTGCAGTGTGTCAGTCAGTGCAGTGTGTCAGTCAGTGCAGTGTGTCAGTGCAGTGTGTCAGTCAGTGCAGCGTGTCAGTAAGTGCAGTGTGTCAGTCAGTGCAGTGTGTCAGTCAGTGCAGCGTGTCAGTCAGTGCAGCGTGTCAGTCAGTGCAGCTTCTCAGTCAGTGTAGCTTCTCAGTCAGTGCAGTGTGTCAGTCAGTGCAGCGTGTCAGTCAGTGCAGCGTGTCAGGCAGTGCAGTGTGTCAGTCAGTGCAGCGTGTCAGTGCAGTGCAGTGTGTCAGGCAGTGCAGCGTGTCAGGCAGTGCAGTGTGTCAGTCAGTGCAGCGTGTCAGGCAGTGCAGCGTGTCAGTCAGTGCAGCGTGTCAGTGCAGTGTGTCAGTGCAGTGTTTCAGTGAAGTGTGCCAGTGAAGCGTGTCAGTCAGTGCAGTGGAGTGTGTCAGTGCAGTGCAGCGTGTGACTGAGAGAGGTGCAAGAACGGTGGAGAGGAACAGAGTTAGGGAAGAAGAGAGGGGTGAGATAGGGAGAGGGAGTGAGAGTCAGTGAGACGGGTGGAGAGAAAGGAAGTGGGAACAGAGTGAGTGAGAGAGAGAGAGAGAGAGAGAGATAGGGAGACAAAACGAGAGAGAGGGAGAGCGCATGGGCAAGAGAGGTGGGAAGGGAGACAGAGAGCTGGAGCATGGAAGAGAGGAGAGAGGGAGAGGAAAGCGAGAGAGGGACAGTGAGGGAAATAGGGTGATGGAGAGAGAGTGAAGAGGGGATAGACAGTGGGAGGGAAAGAGGGAGCGGAGGGAGAGAGAGAGTGTGGGTGGGGGTGAGTATGAGGGAGTGGGAGAGGGAAGAGAGACATTGAGAGAGGGAGGTGGTGGAGAGATAGAGCTGGGGGTGGATAGTGTCCGTGTGAAAATGAACACTGTGCCTGAGGATGATGTCCCTGAGGGGAACCATGGTGATGAGAAATAGGAGGGGAACGAAGATCGATCCTTGGGGAATTGTCGGAGGGTACAGGGTCAGGAAGAGATGGCAGGCTACACACAGGCTGTTTCTGCTTGGTGATGGTGGTGCCGGGGCGGAAAGGACTGATGAAATTCATTCAAAGAGGAGGAAAAGCGATGCAATTTCGATGGTGGAAATAAAAGTGAGGTGAACCGAAATGAATGCTTCTTTGCATTGAATGACTTCTGAAATAGATTACAGATTTTCAAACAACATTGAGTTCCCATAATGCATTCAGCAACACTTGGCTGAATACAGTGCTTGATTTTCACATGCAGTGCATTTATGAGCAATATTGATCCTAACAGCCCATTAGTGCTCAGGGCTGGAGTCAAAGCTGATTTCCCCTCACTGCTGTTAAACCTAGAAGAAGGACAATTATTCTGGTTTCAAAGACTTCAGCACACAATGTAGGCTGGCACTCAGATTACCGTGCTGAGGGAGTGCCGCATTGTCGGAAGGTCAGTGCTGAGGGAGTGGGCACTGTCAGAGGGTCAGTCCTGAGGGAGTGGGCACTGTCGGAGGGTCAGTGCTGAGGGAGCACCACACTGTCAGAGGGTCAGTGCTGAGGGAGCACCACACTGTCGGAAGGTCAGTGCTGTTTCGATGAATGAAAAGCTGGTGTATTTTTGCAGACATTCGCTTTCTGAAGAATTGCAAGGCTTTGGAGAGGGTGCAGGCGAAATTCAGTAGAATTGTACTTGTAATGAAGTAGTATAGTTTTGTATAGAAAAGAGTAAAAACCAGCCCAGCTTGTCCCCACCTCCCTAACCTGTTCTTCCTCTCACCTATTCCCCCCCCCTCACACCTCAAGACGGATCTCCATTTCCTAACTGCTAACTTCATCCCACCCCCGTGACCTGTCCGTCCTCCCCGGACTGACCTACACCCTCCCTACCTCCCCACCTACACTCACCTTTACTGGCTCCATCCCCACCCCTTTAACCTGTCTGTCTCCTCTCCACCTATCTTCTCCTCTATCCATCTTCGATCCGCTTCCCCCTCTCTCCCTATTTATTTCAGAACCCTCTCGCCCCCACCCCCACCACCATTTCTGAAGAAGAGTCTAGGCCCGAAACATCAGCCTTCCTGCTCCTCTGATGTTGCTTGGCCTGCTGTGTCCATCCAGCTCTACACCTTGTTATCTCAGATTCTCCAGCATCTGCAGTTCCTACTGTCTCTGAGGCAGCGTCCTGTGACTGGAGTCCTAATTCTATATTCATTCACAGGATGAGGGCATCGCTGGCTATTTAAAAATAAGGGGGATGGCCTTATTGAGGACTGAGATGAAGTTTTTTACTCAGATGGTGGTGAAGTTTAGGACAATGTGACTAAAAAGCATTGAAGTGTTTGATTGGTCATAATAACATTAAATAGTTGAACAGGCTCAATGGGCTGGATGGCTTACTCCTGTTCCTATGTTCCTGTGATCCACTTTAATGGATCCAGTAATCTTGCCTGTGGTATATGTCCCTATAGCTCCATTGAGAACTTTCTGGAAGGCCATGGATCTTATGCGTAATACTCAAATTAACATTTCAAATGTGTGCTAAATGTTCCCTAATTCTTATGACAAAAAAGACCTGAAATGGCAGAATATTAAATCTCGTCACAAATGTTTTTTCTCCATCAAAATAAAGATTTTATCAAAAGACAGCTTTCCTTTTCACCACACAATGCAAATTCAGGAGTGTTCTGTACAATTTGACTGATTTTAATTTTTAGCGTACTGCTTTGAAAAAGCACAACACAAAGTGCCATCTTTTTTCGCTTCAAATCCAAATTGGAAAACACATCGGAAGTGCTCAGTGCTTCCAGGGACCAAGACAACTTGAGATAATGCGTCCCCTCTGGCGAGACCAAATGCTATTTGACAATAATTGGCAGCCTTGTTATTTGAGAAAATACCTGCCTGATTTTTCCTATTGGGCAGTAGAGGAGGATAACGCTCTTTCAAATTGCAATTGGCTCCCAGATGAAACCAAACTTCGAAGAAATTCTGATCCTGCCAAATTGTTAACAATTCCTGGGAATGTGGTTGCCTCAGAAATGTTTCAGTTACATGTCCCCAACTGCAGCACAGAAGAGCAGTTATGCACAACTGAAGCCCTTACAGGGGAGGTGATCGCCTTGTGGCTCTATCACTAGCCTGTTAATTCAGAGACTCAGATAACGTCCCAGGGACTTGGGTTCAAATCCTACCATGGCAGACAGTGGAATTTGAATCCAAGGGGAAAAATCTGGGATTAAGAATCCCTAGATAATAAAATGTGAGGCTGGATGAACACAGCAGGCCAAGCAGCATCTCAGGAGCACAAAAGCTGACGTTTCGGGCCTAGACCCTTCATCAGAGAGGGGGATGGGGAGAGGGAACTGGAATAAATAGGGAGAGAGGGGGAGGCGGAAAGAAGATGGAGAGTAAAGAAGATAGGTGGAGAGAGTATAGGTGGGGAGGTAGGGAGGGGATAGGTCAGTCCAGAGAAGACGGACAGGTCAAGGAGGTGGGGTGAGGTTAGTAGGTAGATGGGGGTGCGGCTTGGGGTGGGAGGAAGGGATGGGTGAGAGGAAGAACCGGTTAGGGAGGCAGAGACAGGTTGGACTGGTTTTGGGATGCAGTGGGTGGAGGGGAAGAGCTGGGCTGGTTGTGTGGTGCAGTGGGGGGAGGGGACGAACTGGGGTGGTTTTGGGATGCGGTAGGGGAAGGGGAGATTTTGAAACTGGTGAAGTCCACATTGATACTATTAGGCTGCAGGATTCCCAGGCGGAATATGAGTTGCTGTTCCTGCAACCTTCGGGTGGCATCATTGTGGCAGTGCAGGAGGCCCATGATGGACATGTCATCTAGAGAATGGGAGGGGGAGTGGAAATGGTTTGCGACTGGGAGGTGCAGTTGTTTATTGCGAACTGAGCGGAGGTGTTCTGCAAAGCGGTCCCCAAGCCTCCGCTTGGTTTCCCCAATGTAGAGGATGCCGCACCGGGTACAGTGGATGCAGTATACCACATTGGCAGATGTGCAGGTGAACCTCTGCTTAATGTGGAAAGTCATCTTGGGGCCTGGGATAGGGGTGAGGGAGGAGGTGTGGGGGCAAGTGTAGCATTTCCTGCGGTTGCAGGGGAAGGTGCCGGGTGTGGTGGGGTTGGAGGGCAGTGTGGAGCGAACAAGGGAGTCACGGAGAGAGTGGTCTCTCCGGAAAGCAGACAGGGGTGGGGATGGAAAAATGTCTTGGGTGGTGGGGTCGGATTGTAAATGGCGGAAGTGTCGGAGGATGATGCGTTGTATCCGGAGGTTGGTAGGGTGGTGTGTGAGAATGAGGGGGATCCTCTTGGGGCGGTTGTGGCGGGGGCGGGGTGTGAGGGTTGTGTTGCGGGAAATACGGGAGACGCGGTCAAGGGCGTTCTCGACCACTGTGGGGGGAAAGTTGCGGTCCTTAAAGAACTTGGACATCTGGGATGTGCAGGAGTGAAATGTCTTATCGTGGGAGCAGATGCGGCGGAGGCGGAGGAATTGGGAATAGGGGATGGAATTTTTGCAGGAGGGTGGGTGGGAGGAGGTGTATTCTAGGTAGCTGTGGGAATCAGTGAGCTTGAAATGGACATCAGTTACAAGCTGGTTGCCTGAGATGGAGACTGAGAGGTCCAGGAAGGTGAGGGATGTGCTGGAGATGGTCCAGGTGAACTGAAGGTTGGGGTGGAAGGTGTTGGTGAAGTGGATGAACTGTTCGAGCTCCTTTGGGGAGCAAGAGGCGGCGCCGATACAGTCATCAATGTACCGGAGGAAGAGGTGGGGTTTGGGGCCTGTGTAGGTGCGGAAGAGGGACTGTTCCACGTAACCTACAAAGAGGCAGGCATAGCTGGGGCCCATGCGGGTGCCCATGGCCACCCCCTTAGTCTGTAGGAAGTGGGAGGAGTCAAAAGAGAAGTTGTTGAGGGTGAGGACGAGTTCACCTAGGCGGATGAGAGTGTCAGTGGAGGGGGACTGGTCGGGCCTGCGGGACAGGAAGAAGCGGAGGGCCTTGAGGCCATCTGCATGCGGAATGCAGGTGTATAGGGACTGGACGTCCATGGTGAAGATGAGGTGTTGGGGGCCAGGGAATTGGAAGTCCTGGAGGAGGTGGAGGGCGGTGGTGGGTGGTGTCACGGACGTAGGTGGGGAGTTCCTGGACCAAAGGGGAGAAAATGGAGTCCAGAATTAAGAATCCCTTGTTGGAAAACCCAGCTGGTTCAATAAAATCTGCAGATGCTGTAAATCAGAAACAAAAAGTTGCTGGAAAGGCTCAGCAGGGCTGGCAACATCTGTGAAGCGGGGGAGAAAAAATCAGAGTTAATGTTTTGGGTCCGGTGACCCTTCCTCAGAAGTTCTGAGCAAGACTTGAAAAACATTAACTCTGACTTATTTTCTTCACAGATGTCAGTCCATCTGGTTCACTAATGTCCTTCAGGGAAGGAAACTGCCATCCTTCCCCGGTCTGGCCTACATGTGACTCCAGACCCACAGCAATGTGGTTGACTCTTAACTGCCCTCTGGGCAATTAGGGATGGGCCATAAATGCTGCCTGGTCAGTGACACCCTCATCCCGTGATGAATGAAGAATTAGGGCTCCAGACACAGAACCCTGCCTCCTGCTGGACTCCACAAACAAATCCCTGCCTCCTGCTGGACTCCACAAACAAATCCCTGCCTCCTGCTGGTCTCCAGACACAGAACCCTGACTCCTACTTGTCTCCAGATATGAATTCCTGACTCCTGCTGGACTCCACAAACAAATCCCTGACTCCTGCTGGTCTCCAGACACAGAACCCTGACTCCTGCTTGTGTCCAGACACAGAACCCTGACTCCTGCTGGTCTCCACACACAGAACCCTGACTCCTGCTGGTCTCCACACACAGAACCCTGACTCCTGCTGGTCTCCACACACAGAACCCTGACTCCTGCTGGTCTCCACACACAGAACCCTGACTCCTGCTGGTCTCCACAAACAAATCCCTGACTCCTGCTTGTCTCCAGACACAGAACCCGGACTCCTGCTTGTCTCCAGATATGAATTCCTGACTCCTGCTGGTCTCCAGACACAGTACCCTGACTCCTGCTGGTCTTCACAAACAAATCCCTGACTCCTGCTGGTCTCCAGACACAGAACCCTGACTCCTGCTGGTCTCCAGAACAAATCCCTGCCTCCTGCTGGTCTCCAGAACAAATCCCTGACTCCTGCTGGTCTCCAGACACAGATCCCTGCCTCCTGCTGATCTCCACAAACAAATCCCTGACTCCTGCTGGTTGTTGACGCCTTTTCCAACAATGCCTTTCTCTACCTAATCTACATCAGTGTAAACTTTTACCAACAGCTCAACAATCTGCTTATTCCATTCCCTACAGTGTGGGAACAGGCCCTTCGGCCCAACAAGTCCGCACCGCCCCTTGAAGCATCCCACCCAGACCCACCACCCCACAACCCCACAACCCCACAACCCACACACCCCTGAACACTACGGGCAATTTAACATGGCTGATCCACCTAGCCTGCACATCTTTGGACTGTGGGAGGAAACCGGAGCACCCGGAGGAAACCCACACAGACACGGGGAGAATGTGCAAACTCCACACAGACAGTCGCCTGAGGCTGGAATTGAACCCGGGTCCCTCGTGCTGTGAGGCTGCAGTGCTAATCACTGAGCCACCGTGCTACCCTCGGATTGTGGGCCCGAATCTTGTGACTGTTCCATCTGAAATGTTTAACATCCATTTGAAACGGACGACCTGACTCCCACAAGACTCCTAGCAATTATGAAACCACACTAACATACGCATGTTTGTAGGCTGAGTTCATCATTTCTGAAGTATTCACTTGTTTGATTATTCTGCCTTTGGCAAGGTGAGCCTGGAAACTGATCTATGCTCTCTATGCTTGACTGGTTCAGCCTGGGTGTGGAGTCCAAGCAAGCAAAAGCGAGGTTACAGAAGCTTCTGGAAGCTGAGAGTGGATCAGCATGAGTGCAGCCATTTTATGATTGCACAGATATTTTAAATCTCTTATAGACAAACTTCTTGCCCACTTCAAAACCAGTGTTGTAAAATATGAGAAGTGTAAAATATGCAACAAACTTTTGGCAATAGGGTAGAGGTTGTGCCATCAGACTGATTCTTCGTGCAATGCCTTCTTTCGGGCATAGTCCTGGTACATCTAGTTGAGCCAGTGAGGGCCAGCCATGAGGAGGTCAGCTTTGGTTCGGGAGTGCAATTGTTGACACAAATTCTGCTTCAATACAGGCGACGGTACCTTTGAGTGCGGCAAATCACAGTCATCATGGAAAACACCACGCCCACAGCTAGGCCGAGGTCTGCATTCAGTGTGATTACAGCCAGCCATGTGACCACCCAGACCATCTGGAAAAGGACAAAGCAAATGGCTGTGATAAAGGCTTTGTGTGAGCGTAGCGACGCACAGCGAGAAACATTTCCAGGCTCGAGCCTCGTTATTTGAATCGACGTGTTCAGAAATGTCATGACGCATATTTGAAGCAGGTGGGATTTTGACCTTGGGCCAAAGGTAGGGGCAGTATCACTGTGCCATCAGGCTCAAAGATATAAAGAACAGTTCAGCACAGGAACAGGCCCTTCAGCCCACCAAGCTCGTGCCGACACATGACACCTTTCTAAACCTAAAACCTGTTGCCTCTACACGGCCCATATCCCTCAATTCTCTGACTGTTCATGTATCTGTCAAGATGCCTCTAAAACGCTGCTATTGTATCTGCCTCCACCCCCTCCTCTAGCAGCACATTCCAGGCACTCACCACCCTCTGTGTAAAAAAACCTGCCTCTCACATCTTTAAACTTATCCCCTTCACCTTAAACCTAGGTCCCCAAGTGATTGACATTTCTACCCTGGGGTAAAATACACTGACTATCCATTCTATCCATGCCTCTCATCATTTTGTAAACTTCTATCAGGGTCACCCCCTCATTCCTCAACGTTCAGTTGAAAACAAACCAAGTTTGTCCAATCTCTCCTCCTGGCTGATACTGTCCGAACCAGGAAATATCCTGGTAAACCTTTTCTGTATCCTCTCTAAAGCCTCCACGTCCTTGTAGTCGTGTAGCAACCAGAACTGGACACAATATTCCAAATGTGGTCTCACTGAAGCTCTATACAGCTGTAACACGACTTGCCAGTTTTTATACTCTGTGCCCTGACCGATGAAGGTAAGCATGCCATATGCCCTCTTCTCAACCACCTTATCCACTTGTGTTGTCACTTTCAGGAAACTGTGGACCTGGATGCCTCGAATGGGATGGCTAATGATCAACCCAAAGCTAATTGCTTGTGTGACCGTTCTTGGGCTTTCGAAAATGGCTCTGTCACGACAGCAGCGTTATATAAAAGAGAATTCAGGATCAACAACTTACAAAGTCCATTTTGCTCACTCTCCACAGCTCTGGTAGATCCTGGAACTGGAGGAACATCTGGCGCAGGCTGGTGATGTTAATACAGGCCAGGACTGCCTGAAAAACAGGGTATTTTATTCACATTAGTTCCCATCTGCATTGCTTACTCCATCTGTCACAAGAAAATGACATTTATGATTTACAGAAATGGATGTGTTCAGAGCAGGAATAAGCCCAAAGGACATGAGTGAACCAAAATAGTTTTGACCACAATGATTAATAGTTGTCATGGTTACCATTAGTGAGACTAGCTTCCTATTCCAGATCTTATGATAACTTTATATTTATTGTGGTTATGGTTCACTAATGTCCTTTATGGAAGGAAACTGCCATCCTTACCTGGTCTGGGCCTACATGTGACTCCAGACACACAGCAATGTGGTTGATTCTTAACTGCCCTCTGAAATGATGGGGGTTGCCACACAGTACAAGGGCAGTTAGGGGCTGGTAGCAAATGTCAGACTTGCCAGCAATGCCCACTCCTCATACAAGATTTTAAACTCTACTGGGATTTGAGGCCACATTTCCAAAGTTTAATTTTGATGAATGCAAGGCGTTGTATTTTGGTAAAACAAACAAGGGCAGGACTTGTACAATTAAAAGTAGGGCCTTGGGTAGTGCTGTACAACAGAGGGGCCTAGGGGTTCAGGTACATAATTCTTTGAAGTTTGTATCACATATAGACAGGATAGTTAAGAAGGTGTTTAGCACGCTTGCCTTCATTGCTCAGGCCTTTGAGTGTGGGAGTTGGGACGTCATGTTGAGGTTGTACAGGATGTTGTTGGTCAGGCCTCTTCTGGGGCACTGTGTCCAGTTCTGGTCTCCCTGTTATAGGAAGGACATTATTAAGCTGGAGAGGGTTCAAAAGAGATTTACCAGGATGTTGCTGGGAATGGAGGGTTTGGGTTATAAGGAGAGGCTGGATAAGCTGGGACTTCTTTCACTGGAGTGTAGGAGGTTGAGGGGTGACCTTATATAAGTTTATAAAATCATGGGGGGTATAGATAAGGTGAATGGCAGGTGTCTTTTCCCCAGGGTGGGGGATTACAAGACTAGGGATATTTTTAAGATGAGAGGAAAGAGATTTAAAAAAGATATGAGGGACAATTATTTTACACAGAGAGTGGTTGATGTGTAGAATGAACTTCCAGAGGAAGTGGTGGATGTGGGTACAGTTACAATGTTTAAAATACATATGGATAGGTACATGAATGGGAAAGGTTCAAAGGGATATGGGCCAGGAGCAGGCAGGTGGGACTGGTTTAGTTCGGGATTATGGTCAGCATGGACTGGTTGGGCCGAAGGGCCTGTTTCTGTGCTGCCTGACTCTATGATGCTACAAAGGACTCATCCATCAGCTAGTAGCCCAGTGATGCTACCATTACAACACCATCTCCATCAAAGTTCAGCGTGATTTCTATGGCTCACCTTGGGTAGAGAGTAAAACAGCGGCCCGATCAAAAGTAGCACCACCAAGACAACAAGACAGGTGAAAAATCCAGCAAGCTGCAAAACCAGAATGGTAGGATTGAATTAAGTACGAGTCACAATATCTTCACAATAACATCCCAGCTCAATGGTATCACTCTCACTCCTGATTCGAAGCTTTGAGTCCCACTAAAGAGTTTTTGAGCACAAAAGCTAGGTCGCCACTCCCAATGGACTTTCAGAGTCCCTTTCTGCCCCCTCCAGTGAAAGCAAGAGATCCTCGAGCTCTATCTGACGCACAGAAGAGGAATTCTCTAAGACCCCTGGCCAATATTCATCCCCTGAGCAACATCACAACAACAGCCGACATAGAACATAGAACATAGAACATAGAACAGTACAGCACAGAACAGGCCCTTCAGCCCACAATGTTGTGCCGACCATTGATCCTCATGGATGCACCCTCAAATTTCTGTGACCATATACATGTCCAGCAGTCTCTTAAATGACCCCAATGACCTTGCTTCCACAACTGCTGCTGGCAACGCATTCCATGCTCTCACAACTCTCTGCGTAAAGAACCTGCCTCTGACATCCCCTCTATACTTTCCACCAACCAGCTTAAAACTATGACCCCTCGTGCTAGCCATTTCTGCCCTGGGAAATAGTCTCTGGCTATCAACTCTATCTATGCCTCTCATTATCTTGTATACCTCAATTAGGTCCCCTCTCCTCCTCCTTTTCTCCAATGAAAAGAGACCGAGCTCAGTCAACCTCTCTTCATAAGATAAGCCCTCCAGTCCAGGCAGCATCCTGGTAAACCTCCTCTGAACCCTCTCCAAAGCATCCACATCTTTCCTATAATAGGGCGCCCAGAACTGGACGCAGTATTCCAAGTGCGGTCTAACCAAAGTTTTATAGAGCTGCAACAAGATCTCACGACTCTTAAACTCAATCCCCCTGTTAATGAAAGCCAAAACACCATATGCTTTCTTAACAACCCTGTCCACTTGGGTGGCCATTTTAAGGGATCTATGTATCTGCACACCAAGATCCCTCTGTTCCTCCACGCTGCCAAGAATCCTATCCTTAATCCTGTACTCAGCTTTCAAATTCGACCTTCCAAAATGCATCACCTCGCATTTATCCAGGTTGAACTCCATCTGCCACCTCTCAGCCCATCTCTGCATCCTGTCAATGTCCCGCTGCAGCCTACAACAGCCCTCTACACTGTCAACGACACCTCCGACCTTTGTGTCGTCTGCAAACTTGCTGACCCATCCTTCAATTCCCTCGTCCAAGTCATTAATAAAAATTACAAACAGTAGAGGCCCAAGGACAGAGCCCTGTGGAACCCCACTCACCACTGACTTCCAGGCAGAATATTTTCCTTCTACTACCACACGCTGTCTTCTGTTGGCCAGCCAATTCTGTATCCAAGCAGCTAAGTTCCCCTGTATCCCATTCCTCCTGACCTTCTGAATGAGCCTTCCATGGGGAACCTTATCAAATGCCTTACTGAAGTCCATATACACCACATCCACAGCTCGACCCTCATCAACCTTACTAGTCACATCCTCAAAAAACTCGATAAGGTTTGTAAGGCATGACCTACCCCTCACAAAGCCGTGTTGACTGTATTTGATCAAGCCATGCTCTTCCAGATGGTCATAAATCTTATCCCTCAGAATCCTTTCTAACACCTTGCAGACGACAGACGTGAGACTTACCGGTCTATAATTGCCGGGGATTTCCCTATTTCCTTTCTTGAAGAGAGGAATTACATTTGCCTCTCTCCAGTCCTCAGGTACGACTCCAGTGGAGAGCGAGGATGCAAAGATCTTCGCAAGTGGCGAAGCAATTGCATTTCTCGCTTCCCAAAGCAGCCGAGGACAAATCTGATCCGGGCCTGGCGACTTGTCAATCTTAATGTTTGACAAAATTTTCAGTACATCAGCTTCCTCTATCTCTATCCATTCCAGCATGCACACCTGCTCTTCAAAGGTTTCATTCACTACACAGTTCGATTCTTTCGTAAAGACAGAAGCAAAAAACTCATTTAGGGCTTCCCCTACCTCCTCAGGCTCCACACGCAAGTTCCCTATGCTATCCCTGATCGGCCCTACTCTTTCTTTGACCATTCTCTTATTCCTCACGTAAGTGTAAAATGCCTTTGTGTTTTCCCGGATTCCTTCTGCCAAGCCTTTCTCGTGCCCCCTCCTGGCTCTCCTCAGACCATTTTTGAGCTCCTTCCTTGCCTGCATGTAATCCTCTCTAGCTGAACTTGACCCTAGCTTCCTCCACCTTATGTAAGCTACCTTCTTCCTTTTCACTAGAAGCTCCACCGCTCTCGTCATCCAAGGTTCCTTTATCTTACCCCTTCTTGCCTGTCTCAGAGGGACATATTTACTCATCACTCCCAACAACTGTTCCTTAAACCATCTCCACATGTCTATAGTTCCCTTACCATGGAACAACTGCTCCCAGTCCATGCTTCCTAACTCGTGTCTAATCGCATCATAGTTTCCTCTTCCCCAATTAAATATCCTCCCATTCTGCCTAATCCTCTCCTTCTCCATAGCTATGTAGAATGAGAGAGTGTTATGGTCACTATCACCAAAATGCTCTCCCACCACAAGATCTGATACCTGCCCCGGCTCGTTTCCGAGCACCAAGTCTAGAATGGCCTCTCCTCTCGTCGGCCTGTCAACGTACTGCGTTAGGAAACCCTCCTGAACACACCTTACAAAAACAGCTCCATTCAAATCTTCTGCTCGAAGGAGGTTCCAATCAATATTAGGAAAGTTAAAGTCACCCATTACAACAACCCTACTGCGTCCACACTTTTCCAAAATCTGTCGACCTATGCTTTCTACAATCTCCCTGCTGCTATTGGGGGGCCTGTAGTAAACCCCTAACGAGGTGACTACTCCCTTGCTGTTCCTAATTTCCACCCATACTGACTCAGTAGGCAGATCTTCCTCGACAATGGAAGCTTCTGTAGCTGTGATACTCTCTCTGATTAGTAGTGCTACACCCCCTCCTCTTTTTCCCCCCTCCCTATTCTTTAGACAGGCTAGGTATCACACTGTTCTTTGTGGGATCTTGCTGTGCACACATTGGCTGCTGTGTTTCTGACATTACAACGTCTACAGGTAAAAAGTACTTCGGCGGCATTTTAGGGAGATGTAATGGCCTAGTGATATTATTGCTGGACTGTTAATCCAGAGACCCAGGTTATGTCCTGGGGACCTGGGTTCAAATCCATGGCAGATGGTGGAATTTAAACTCAATGAAAATATCTGGAATTAAGGGGCCTAAAGATGACCATGAATTAATTGTTGGGGGATAACCCCATCTGGTTCACTAACACCCTTCAGCGAAGGAAACTGCCATCCTTACCCAGTCTTGCCTACATGTGACTCCAGACCCACAGCAATGTGGTTGGCTCTTAACTGCCCTCTGGACAATTAGAGATGGACAATAAATGCTGCCTCAGTGACACCCTCAGCCCATGAATGAACAAAGGAAAAAGGGGACATTCTTCAGCTTGAACTACCAAAGGTTGGAGGAGCACAGTGAGGCTGGAGATAATGGGCTCAGCCACCCATGGGCTGCCTAGCCAGTGACATCCTCATACTTGGGACATCATGACACTGTGAAAGGTGTGAAGGAAATTCACATTCTTTTTGTCATCTTGATGTTATTTATTTAATCTGTTTGGAATGAATTCTCCCACTCCAACGCCCGCCTCCCCAGCGCCCCCCCCCCCCCACCCTCCACCATCCACCATCCACACTGACCTTACCATCCACAAGTTAATGTCCTCCATCCTTTATAGAAAAGTGAGGTAGCCTAATCCATAAGGCTCTCTGCACATATTTCTGGTGCTGACCCGCGATCAATCTGAGAGAATTGTAGCCTCTCAAGGAACTTGGTTTTGAGGAGAAGTTGGAGCTTTCCTTCCTTATTTCAATCCCCAGCCTGAATCTTTGCTTTGGGGCACCAAGCCAGACACTGAGTCCTATACCTAGCCACCCAAGGGGAAATTTTGGCATTTTAAGGGCCTGGACACCTTCACTTCATTGGCACAGGTTCCCCCATCCAATTAAAGTCAGCAGGCAGGCCCGAAATCTATTGATGTTAAGCGCCACATGTTTGTCATCTCCCACAATGCCAAGCTGCCAAGCGTTAGCGACATGAAGTCTGAAAATCTGGGAATGACACACAACAATAGGAGACCGTTTGGCCCACCATGTTGTCCTGGCTAGGACATCCAGTTAATCCCTCTCCCCTGTTATTAACTGAAGTTATTGTCCAATATTTATTTGAAAGCTATTCTTGAATCATGCCACCCTCAGAATAGGTGCATTCCAGATGGTAGTGCACAAAAAAAATTCTCCCCATTTTGCCTCTGTTTCTTTTGTCAATGACCTTATATCTGTAGCCCGTGGTCATGAATCCTTCCATTGAAACTGCTTCTCATTATTTATTCCCACAAAATCCCTCACAAATTCAAACATCGCTAACAACCTCTGCTCTAAGGAAAACCATCTGAGCTTCCCACATTATCTGATGCCCTTAAGCTCTCTTGAGTGGTGGTGACTGCCTAGTGGTATTATCGCTGGACTGTTAACCTAGCAATTCCCCAATAATGCTCTGGAAGAACCTGGTTTAAATCTGGTTGTAGCAGAATTCATTGAAAAATAAAATCTGAAATTAAGAGTGATCATGAATCCAGTGTTGATTGTTTTGGGGAGAAAACCCCATCTGGTTCACTAATGTCCTTTAGGGCAGGAAACTGCCATCCTTACCTGGTCTGACCTACATGTGACTCCAGGCCCACAGCAATGTGGCTGACTCTTAACTACCCTCTGGGCATTTAGGGATGGGCAATAAATGCTGCCTGGTCAGTGACACCTTAAATTGTGAATGAGTTTTCCAAAAAGAAACTCTGGTGCCATTTTAATAAATCCCATCTGGAACAATAGTCAAACAAATTTGCAAGTAAAACTCTGCAGGACTCCAGCGTGCATCATATTCCTACCTGTGTAGAACTCCCTGTGCTCTCGAGGATATTGCTTGTAGCCAACGAAGCTGAACTTGGGAAACAGGTGAATAGGGAGGAGATGGTATTTGAAATTCCGTGAGCCAAGAGTTCCTACGAAACAATGAGGAAACTAGCTTAGAGCAGTGCTGGCTGGGAACGGAACATAATTTGTCCTCAATGGCCTACAGAAACGTGTCTAACTGGGATTTACGATCAGTGAGGAAAAGGAGAGTGGATTTCCCCTGGGTTTTCACATACTCTATTGCCATAACTTCAGTTAGGGCTCAGCCAGGAATCCCTGCCAACATTTGGCAATGTAATTTGTGCCAAGCTGTCACTGGCAGAGCAGGAGAATCCCTGAGGAAATCAAAGATATAAAGAACAGTTCAGCACAGGAACAGGCCCTTCAGCCCACCAAGCTCGTGCCGACACATGATACCTTTCTAAACCTAAAACCTGTTGCCTCTGCACGGCCCATATCCCTCAATTCTCTGACTGTTCATGTATCTGTCAAGATGCCTCTAAAACGCTGCTATTGTATCTGCCTCCACCCCCTCCTCTAGCAGCACATTCCAGGCACTCACCACCCTCTGTGTAAAAAAACCTGCCTCTCACATCTTTAAACTTACCCCCTTCACCTTAAACCTAGGTCCCCATGTGATTGACATTTCTACCCTGGGCTAAAATACACTGACTATCCATTCTATCCATGCCTCTCATCATTTTGTAAACTTCTATCAGGGTCACCCCCTCATTCCTCAACGTTCAGTTGAAAACAAACCAAGTTTGTCCAATCTCTCCTCCTGGCTGATACTGTCCGAACCAGGAAATATCCTGGTAAACCTTTTCTGTATCCTCTCTAAAGCCTCCACGTCCTTGTAGTCGTGTAGCAACCAGAACTGGACACAATATTCCAAATGTGGTCTCACTGAAGCTCTATACAGCTGTAACACGACTTGCCAGTTTTTATACTCTGTGCCCTGACCGATGAAGGTAAGCATGCCATATGCCCTCTTCTCAACCACCTTATCCACTTGTGTTGTCACTTTCAGGAAACTGTGGACCTGTATGCCTGGATCCCCCTGTATGTTCATGTTACTAAAGGTTCTGCCATTTACTGTATACTTCCCACCTGCATTAGTTCTTCCAAAATGCATCACTATGCATTTCTCCAGATTAAAGTCCATAGGCAGGTTGTCTGCTCAAGTGTCTAGCCTCCCCGACCCGAAACGTCAGCTTTCCTGCTCCTCTGATGCTGCCTGACCTGCTGTGTTCATCCAGCTCCACACGGTGTTATCTCTAGTTTATCTATATCCTGCTGTATCCCCTGGCAATCCCCCTCATTATCTGCAGCTCCCCGACCTTTGTCTAATCAGGCCACCTATAGGTCCCTGCAGAGCATTACTGGTCACAGATCTCCAGTCAGAAAACAGCCTTCCACCACTACTCTCTGTTCTCTATGACTAAGCCAGCTCTGTGGATCTCTTGTGACTTCATCTTCTATATCAGCCTGCCATAAGGGAACTTGCCAAAGGCTTTACTGAAGTACATATCAACACCATCCACGAGCCTGCCCTCATCAATCATCTTTGTCACTTCCTCAAAACCTCCAACAATTTTGTGAGACACAACCTCTTGCACACAAAGCCACATTGCCGATTGTGAATAAGTCCACATTTTTCTAAATCTGAGTGAATCCTAGCTGAGTGGGGCTCACCAGCCTGTAATTCCCCAGACCATCCCTGTTGCACTTCAGCAAAGGCAGAATGTGATCATTAATTCACAGGCAGGTGCAAAATGTTGCTGAGGGCCTGTTGGCTCTATAACTGAGCTACTAATCATAGAATCCCTACAGTGTGGAAACAGGCCATTCAACCCAACAAGTCCACACCAACCCTCCAAAGAGCATCCCACTCAGACCCGTTCCCCTCCCCCTGCATTTCCCAAGGTTAATCCACCCTAACCTGCACATCCCTGGGCACTATGGGGCAATTTCCCACAGCCAATCCCACCCTAAACTGCACATCCTTGGGCACTATGGGACAATTTTCCATGGCCAATCCCACCCTAACCTGCACATCTTTGGGCACTATGGGACAATTTCCCATGGCCAACCCACCCTAACTTGCACATTCCCGGGCACTATGGGACAATTTCCCACGGCCAACCCACCCTAACCTGCACATTCCCGGGCACTACAGGGCAATTTAGCATGGCCAATCCACCTTAACCTGCACATCTTTGGGCCGTGGGAGGAAACCGGAGCACCCGGAGGGAACTCACACAGACACAGGGAGAATGTGTAAACTCCACACAGAGGGTGGAATCGAACCCTGGCGCTGTGAGGCAGCAAAGCTAATCACTGAGCTCCCTTGCTGCCCTAATCTCGAGGCCCATGATAATGTTCTGGAGGTTCAAATTTTACCACTGACGGTGGAATTTAAACGCAATGTAAAAATCAGGGATATAAAGCTAACCTCAGCAATGCTCGTCGTGGTTGCCCCAAAAACTCATGTGGTTCACTAATGGCCTTTCTTGAAGGCAGGAAATCTGCTGTCTTTACCCAGTCTGGTCTATATTTGACATCAGACCCACAGCAAAGTGGTTGACTCTTACATTCTCTCTGAAATGGCTCAGCAAGCCAGTGAATCAAGGAGTTATACCAACATTCCCCGTAAGGCCTGCAACCCTGGGAGCACAGGGAGGAGGACAATGAGGGAATTAACATATTTGAGGTTTTTTTGCTTTGGCTAAGGAAGGGTTCAGGAACAGGAAGAGGCCATTCAGTCCCTCATGGCTATGCTACAATCTACTTAGATCAGTAATTCTGTACTTTAACTCCATTTACATTTAATTCCAAGGCCCTTAAAGACCTTTACCCAAGAGGAAAAAAACCTGTCAATCTTAGTTGTCGAATTTTCAATTGATCCCTAGTGTCAACAGCATTTTGGAGGGAGAGTGTTCCAGATTTTCTCTCCCCTGACTGGCATGTCTCTCCTCTCAAGGTTTCATCCCCCTCTTGACTGACTGCCCCCACCAGACGAAACAGTTTCAGTCTATCTACACTATCAACTCCTTTAAGCATCTAACAGTCACAGAGTCAGACAGCACAAACAGAACCATTGGTTCAACCTGTCCATGCCAGCCAAGTTTCCCAAACTAAACCAGTCCCACTTGCCTGTATTTGGCCTATGTCCCTCTGAACCTTTCTTATCCATGTACTTCATGGAATCATTGAGTCACACAGCACAGAAGCAGACCCTTCAGTCCAACTTGTCCATGCTGACCAGATATCCCAAATTAATCTAGTCCCATTTGCCAGCATTTGTTCCATATCCCTCTTAAACCCTTCCTATCCATGTCCCCATCCAGATGCCTTTTAAATGTTGTAACTGTACCAGCCTCCACCACTTTCTCTGGCAGCTCATTCCACCACCCTCTGTGTGAAAAAGATACCCCTTAGGTCCCTTTTATATCTCTCCCCTCTCACCTTAAACCTACACCCCTCTAGTTTTGACCTCCCCCACCCTGGGAAAAGATCTTGGCTATTCACCCTATCCATGCCCCTCATGATTTTATAAACCTCTATAAGGTCACCCCTCAGCCTCTGACACTTCAGGGAAAAAAGTCCCAGATTATTCAGCCTCTCCCTGTAGCTCCAACCCTCTAGTCTTGGTGACATCCTTGTAAATGTTGTTGCACCTTCTTCAGTTTAATAACATCCATCCTGTAGCAGGGCGACTAGAAGGTACATGGTACTCCAAATGTGGCCACACGAACGTTTTGTGCAACCGTAACATGTGTATTCAATGCTGTGACCAATGAAGGTAAGCATGCCAAATGCCTTCTTCCTCACCCTGTCTAACTATGTCACAACTTTCAAGGAACTATCTATCTACATCCCTCAATCTCCCTGTTCGACAACACTTCCCAGGGCCCTACCATTAATCCTGCCCAGGTTTGTGTTATCAAAATACAACACCTCGCATTTATCTTAATTCAACTCCACCTGCCATTCTTCAGTTCACTGGCCCAGTTGATCAAGATCCTGTTGTAGCCTTCAATAACCTTCTTCACTGCCCACCATATCACAGATTTTGGTGTCATCTACAAACTTACTTATCATGCCTTCTATATTTTGGCCCAATCGTTTCTACAAATGATAAACAACAGTGGGGACCCAGCACCAATCCTTGTGGCACACCGCTGGTCAAAGGCCTCCAGTCCAAATAATAACCCACCACCAACACGCTGTATCCTACCATTAAGCCAATTTTGTCTCCAATTGAAGCACCTCAATTTGGGCACCCCTTTGTCTTCTATATTCTAGGCATCATTTACGCAACTCGTCCTCATAAATTAACCCTTTTAGCACTAGTATCATTCTGGTGAGTATGTGGTACATGCCTTCTACATCCAGTGTTCCAAAAAGCAGGTACCCAGAACTAAACACTGTGACACAAGACGCATGGATCAGAGGCAGGTAGATGAAATTAAGATACAGACTAGGCATGACTTTGTTGGATAGTAGAATGGGCTTGATGGATTGAAATAGTCTCTCCCCGTTTCTACAACAGATAAAGGTTCATCAAACACAATGCGCCTCCGAATGGGTCAGCTGGTGAAGATTGCCCAATGGGTTTAAAACAGACAGGTTTATCTTGATCCCTGGTCTGAAGTGATTCACCTCAGTGCACTGATACCCCAGAGGGGAAATGCCAGGCAGCATCCTTGCTTCAGACTATTGCCCAGCGCTTCCCGCTAGAAAATGTACAAGAACCCACCAAGTGAGGAATGAAGGGGGCTCATTCGTGGTTTGGTGCTACAAACCTGGTTGGGGTCGATCTTGTATTTGTGTTTGTCTGCATAGATCGTAGCCAGTGATACAGACACAGCATAGCCAACAAAGGTAATTGCAATGGTATCTCCGATTATACTCGGGATGCTCTCCAATGCTGGCAACTGGGGAATTGGGAATCTAGGGAGAAAATGAAGAGAAGAGGTTATTTCATTGCCTTCTGAGATAGGCGACTAATAGACAAGTGGCGACTAATAGACACAATAAAGAGGCTTAACACGGTGGCTCTGTGGTTAACATTGCTGCCTCACAGCACCAAGGACCTGGGTTTGATTCCAGCCTCAGGCGACTCTCTGTGTGGAGTTTGCACGTTTTCCTCGTGTCTACGTGGGGGTGCTCCGGTTCCTCCCACAGTCCACAGACATGCAGGTTAGGTGGATTGGCCATGGGAAATTGCCTATAGTATCCAGGGATGTTTGGGTTAGATGTGGGAAAATGCAGGGGTAGGGGGCAATGGGTCTGGGTGGGATGCTCTTCAGAGGGGTAGTGTGGATTTGTCGGGCTGGATGGTCTGTTTCCACACTGTAGGGATTCTATTTGAAAGGTGAATGGAGTTCTCAGTGTTGCCAAAGAGATTCCTTTCATATTCCCTCCTCAGACTTCCTATCCATCACCTCCAGCTAATTCTTTTGTTTCAAAAATTCAACAAGGATTGCCTTCAGTAGCTGGCTGTCAATTGGACATAGAACATAGAACAATACAGCGCAGAACAGGCCCTTTGGCCCTCGATGTTGTGCCGACCTGTGAACTAATCTAAGCTCCTCCCCCTACACTATCCCATCATTATCCACATGCTTAACCAGGGACTGTTTAAATGTCCCTAACGTGGCTGAGTTAACTACTTTAGCAGGCAGGGTGTTCCATGCCCTTACCACTCTCTGAGTAAATAACCTGCCTCTTGCATCTGTCTTAAATCTATCACCCCTCAATTTGAAGCTATGCCCCCTTGTACAAGCTGACGCCATCATCTTCGGAAAAAGACTCTCACTGTCCACCCTATCTAATCCTCTGATCATCTTGTATGTCTCTATTAAATCCCCTCTTAGTCTCCTTCTGTCCAATGAGAACAGACCCAAGTCCCTCAGCCTTTCTTCATAGGTCCTGCACTCCAGACCAGACAACATCCTGGTAAATCTCCTCTGCGCCTTTTCCAATGCTTCCACATCCTTCCTATAATGGGGCGACCAGAACTGTACGCAATATTCCAAGTGAGGCCGCACTAGCGTTTTGTGCAGTTGCAGCATGACATCACGGCTCCGGAACTCAATCCCTCTACCAATAAAACCTAACACACCATAAGCCTTCTTAACAGCACTATCAACCTGGGTGGCAACTGTCAGGGATCTATTTACATGGACACCAAGATCCCTCTGCACATGGTGTATCAGGCACCTGCTAAGTGTCCAGTGCATGATGGACATCAGGCACGGTGTCAAATAAGGTGCTAATTCATCATCCCCCATTTCACGTTGCTGCCCAATACCAACTTCACCCTCAATGGGACCTGTCCTCTTAACATAAGCAAGTTGGCACTGTGTAGTCATTGGTCGGGAGTAAACTGCAAGATTCCGAGAAAGTGCCTCAAGTTTCTGACATTTTCTGCATTCAGATAGATGACCACCACTTTATAAACTGAGGATTCAACTTTATCCCAAACTATCCCAAAAAGAAAACAAAGCCATAGAACTGTGGACGCTGGAAATCAGAAATGAAAACTGAAATTGCTGGGAAAGCTCAGCAGGTCTGGCAGCAGAGAGAAATCAGAGTTAACGATTTAGTTAACACAGTTCTGAGGAAGGATCATTGAACCTGAAACCAGGCTCTTGTTAGGATAAACAAAAATTGCTGGAAAAGCTCAGCAGGTTGGGGAGCATCTATGGAGAGAAATCATGAGTAAACATTTCAGGTCCAATGATCCTTCTTCAGAACTGTGTTAACTAAATCGTTAACTCTGATTTCTCTCAAAAGATGCTCCCCAACCTGCTGAGCTTTTCCAGCAATTTCTGTTTATCCTAACAAGAGCCTGGTTCCTAGATCTTGCCTTTTCTGACTCTCCCAGGTTGCTTTCCCTTCAATTTGTCTGTTTGTTCTGATCGCAGCTGAAGTTAACACAGTGCTTGACAAGTTAGATCCCATACAGAAATCTGGCTCGATAGATAGTAGCTTTACTTCTTTTCAATGCAAACACAAGAGGTGGCCAGTGTACTTATAAAACAAAACATTTCTTAAACAAGGAGACAAAGTAAAAAGCATGAACTACATTATGAAGCAAAATGTTGGGAAGATTTCATTACAGGCTTCAGATTCCCCCTTTTATCCCCAGCAACATCTTTACGAACACTCAAACCTCAGCAAAGGGTCACCACTATCTCCCCAGTCAAATCAGAGAGTCAGTGCAGTTCCTTGCACAGACTCAGCCTGGTAAAATGGCAAGTGTTCTCCTTACAGCAAGTTTCTGTGCATTCACAAGATGCTTTCT